>NC_080047.1:44244188-44456688 GCF_026212465.1 Amaranthus tricolor
ATTTCATCTATGAAGTAATATGTGAAGCCTTGAAAGAAAAACAATTCAAGAATTTTTTGGTAAAAAGCTGATCAAGAGGTTTATGTATATTATCTCTTGCTTGGATTAATGTTTATTTGCTCTCTCTCCTCACTAGATATAGTTCATAAAGAATTTGTCTATTCTCGATTGAGTTTATTGGTTTCCGATATAATGGAATATGAAAAAAAATAAAATTATTCACCTGCGTTTCTCATTGGTTAAAGTTGCAGATTGTGTTTGATATCAAGGTTCAATTGAAAATGGCCTCTTTGGGTGAGGTTGCATAGATGCAACCCCACAAATTCTTCTTAGGTCGGAGCCACTTCTTGGCATTCGGGTAATAGAATCTATCAAAAAATCTGATGAAGATTATGTGTTAAAATAATAAAATTTTTGCTTCAAAGAAGTATTGTCACACTAATAAACATTAGATTGAGGAGCATCCTGAAACAGTGAAATTTCCTCGTGCGTTAGTTGTTAGTGGTTTGGTCTTATTTTCATAGTGCAATAGAGTTTCATACGGGTTGAGTTTTTGTGATTTGACTCGTTTCACTTGCTGTTTAAGTACTCAAAGTATGTTTTCCGAGCACCTTAAAGCTAGCTATACATGTAATGCACCTCCAGGCAAATTAAGCTCATTCTCTTCTATAGAGTTTCACTTCTTTGATCACCATTCTGTTTTGCACATTGAGCAATTATTTTAGATTGATTAAAGAGGCTAAGCTCTTGTATTGCACATTGTGGGGGGCCAATATTGTGGAAAATTTTAGTATTTTCCGTACAAATGATTGATCACGTTCTTGAATCTCAAGATGAGTTGAGTTCAAATTAGCTATAAAGGAGATAATGGTTGTTGTGTATTTATACTGTTGCCTTTAGCTCATTTAGCACATGATAATGAATGAGATTTATCTCCAATACCGTTTCAGTGCTTGATATTGCAGAAAACTCAAAGTACGTTATATTTATCATGGTGTACTTCGTACCCTTCTTTATGGTCAAATACTTTATATATTTTGGATATTCTAGAGATTTGGTGCATTTGCCGCTAATTTTCCATTTTTTTTCGCGTGATGCTAGTTTTCCATTTTCTTAGTGCCCAATCCTAGCTGTTTTATTGCATGCTATATTCGTGCATTTTCTGTTTCATTGCTAATGACAAATTGTCATGTGGGTTTTTGTTGTGGTTAGTTTGGGCATCATGTTTTGGAATTGATTTTCTTCTATGTAAAGATTTCTGGGCTCTCTCCTTTAACATTATAAATGGATTGATATCTATATTAATGCTGTTCTGTATCTTTTTTCAGATCAGCTGCGCTCTTCTCTGACCGTTATTTTTTGGTTCATTCGTTCAGACAACTGGATGGCTCTTTTAGTTTAAGTTGTAATTAATTTTTCAACTCATCCTGTAAGGCTGTAACACCAAATATTGTCATTCATTAAACTATTGGATGCTCTTATGTATCTATATCTGTGAAATTGAGCAGAAGCTATTCCATATGTATGCATTTTTATTCTATATAATCAAGCTTTATGCATTTACTTAAAAGAGTAAAGCTTTTTTTTAGTAGTGTTAATGAGCTTTACCTTACCGTTATTCTAATTCTGGCTTCATTAATTCTTTACATCTGGAGACATTTCTTGGATTTGGTGATAAACTTGCAGATTTCGCGCAGCGTTCTTCGAGAAACAAGAGAACACAATAGAAAATTACCTGCTTGGTTCTTCGAAAACTTGATATATTGCTTTCATGGAAAACTTGGCTCAGCTGGAAGCATTGTGCGAGATACTTTACAATTCACAAGACTCATCTGAGCGAGCTTATGCTGAGAACACTTTGAGATGCTTCACACAGGATACCAACTCCATGCCACAGTTGGAATACATACTTGAGAATGCAAGAAACCCATATGCAGTTTTATTTGCTAGTTCAAGTTTATTGAAGCATGTCACTGAAAATAGGCTCCCTTTGCAGCTACGCCTTCAAATTCGTAATTTTTTCCCACTTCATTTTGTACCGTGAATACTTTTTGTTTACTTCTATTCCTTATTGTTACTATCTAGAAGTTAGTCTCGAAAACCCAAGAAAACGATTAAACACAGTAGGTGTTGAGTCAGCTGATTTGAGATGTAGTATTAGATTTGCATTGTTGGGTTTTGTTACTCTTTGGAGAGGATGATATAAACATGTAATTTCATTGTTTTTCTCCCTTCTGTTGTATTTTGATATACTTTGGAACTTTATCCTCTTGTTTTTCTAATTTGACATGTGTGACTTTTATCTGAAGGCAATCACGTTGTAAATTATCTGGCTTCTAGAAGTGCCAACTTGGAGCATTTCGTTATGACGTCGTTGATTCAACTTTTGTGTCAAGTGACAAAATTTAGCTGGTTTGATGATGACAAATTCCCTGAGCTTGTTAATGATGTTGTGAACTTTTTGAACCAGGTTAGTGAACTGAAATAATCTCATATATCTGTGGATCGATGTATAACTTGCTGCGTAACATATGCTTCGTGTTAAAGTGGTTTACGTTGTTTTTATGCTTCAAAAGTTGCAACAGTAACTTTTAGCCTTGATGGCTTTCCAATAAAATTGGATTCATTTTATGGTCTTTGCCAAATTGTGTAGCAGGGAGTCGCTCATTGTGCAATTGGATTGAAGATCTTGAATCAACTTGTGATTGAGATGAATCAGGTAAGTTTTTATCGAGTATGGTATCTAATTAATTTATGATTATTGCTTGTATAAATCTATAGAGGGTAATATTTTTCCTTCATTGGTTTCATTTATTTTCGATTATTTATTGAATGTAGATGATCTTTAAATACATGAAGTCTTTGTTGGTTTGTACAGATTCTGACTATTAGGAGTTTAGTTTAGTTTATATAAGGATAGAATGTAGACTTAAATTGTGTGACTAAGTCTGGCAGCCGTGGCATTATAGTTTTTCATTGGGAATAATGCTTAATCATTTATGCAGGGTGCTGTATCTCAAACATTTAGCAACGTGCCTGTCAACTTGTTTATGTTGTATAAGATACTCTCATCAATAAAGCAGGCAACTGCAGCTGTTAAGTAACAAAACAAGATATTCCCCCCTAATAATTCAAGGACCATAGTGGATGTTAGAATGTCATTTCTGATCATTTTTACGAAAATTTCTGAACATTATTTATCTTCAAAAACTGTGATATTGTTTGGTAAATGTTAATTACAATTAGTAGAAGACAAAAATCCCTTAATAAAAATCTTGTCACTTATTGAATCATGACTATGAAATCATTGGGGATTTCACTACTTGCGTAAATTACTAGGTTGCAAAATTTAGAATTGGTGCGTAGTCAATTGTGTGTGCCTCTTTGAGGACCCTTTGTAGCCTGTCATTTCAACTTTTAAGTAGGTTGTAAAATACGAAAGGAAAAACTTTCAGGAATTATTTTTGGTTTTCTTTTAATGGTGAGAAAGATATAATCATTTGCTGTGAGATATAGTATCTTCTATCCTTCCTAAAGTGGATGGCAGTTTGTCGATTGGGAGGTTTATGGAAATACATTGCTCGTTGCTAAAGTAGAGTTAATTGGAATGATATGCTCTGTGTTGCGTTGTGCCAATAGTAAGACGTGCTCAATTCTTCCTTTATCACGAGGTGACATGTAATATTGATGGGAGCCTTTTTGTTTTGTGTGGCATGGCAGCACTAGTGTTTTCCCTTGTTATATCTCTATGGGTTTTGCCATGGCCAAGGAGAGGCAGATATCGGGGCATAAAAATGTTATGGAAATTTTTTGTAACTTAATTGATAATTTTTTGTAGGCCAGATGACTCAAAATATAGAATATGATCGAAATTCATTATAATAACGTTGTTCAATTTGTCAAATAATTATTGTCTGTCTTGTTAAGTCATATTACAATTCCTGACACAATCTTAGTACACATAGTCCAGAAACTTAATGAATGCTGTTGTGTTTCCAGATTTTTAACCAGCTTGTCTCATTCCATTCTTGTGCTTGTAGCTTTAGTATTTTGGCTATTGGATGGGATTGTTGATGTTCTGCAGGCTCACATGTATTGTCAGACTGTTGCTATTGTAGTAAATCAAATATTTGTAGTTGCTATCCTGGATTTAATGTCACTTGGAAGAAGAATCCATATGGATCACCATTGGAAGTTTGGAACTGATATATTAGTTCATGTAGCCGATCCAATCTTTTGGGATAAGGCTCTGGCATTGTTGTTGTATCCTGGGTTTAGTGGTACATAATATGTCATCGGTGGAATAAGTTAAGTTCTTTTGATGTTAGTTATGAAGATTGATTGTTAAGATTTCTTCTTGCGTCAACATCTGTATCTTACTAATTGGAGCTACAAAATCTTTCCAATTGCAGTCAACTCCAGGACTAACATTGACACAAAATCGGAAGGTGGCAACGAAGTTCAAAGACCATGCACTTCTCCAAATTTATGGAATATCTGTTACATCATTGCTTAGACTAAAAACTGATGGTAATGAGCTAAGTACTTTCGACATTGTGCAGGCATTAGTTTCGCATGTTATCTATTTCATATATCTTCAACCAACAGTTTCTTTGTTTTTGTAGCTCAACAGAAGTTGCAGGAGTTGGCTCTTTCACTTTCTCTACAATGTTTATCTTATGATTTTAATGGAACATCAATTGATGAAAGCTGTGATGAAACTGGTGCCAATCAGGTATATCAAATTGTGTAAAGTAGTTACTTTTGTTCTAAGCTCTGGTGATTTTCCATCAACCTTTTTTTCCAATGGGTGACAGATTCCACTCTCCTGGAGATCAATCATTGAGGAACCCTCTACAGTGCAAATATATTTTGATTATTATGCAATCACCAGCCCTCCTCTGTCAAAAGTAGTAAGTACACTTGAGTCTCACCTAAACAACTTTGTTTTGCAGGGAGTAGAAAATCGTATAGCTTGTGTTAATTTACTTGACGATGATAATCAAAAATCTGTAAATCCTCCTTTGGAATTGAGTTTCTCACCATGGTATCTATGAACATATGTGCCCTCTGTGTGAAACATGGATTTGGTTGTCGCGTATAATTTCATTGTTCGTGGAGGTGGGTTTTCACTTTATATACTCATAGTGTAAAGTTTGATGAATTGATTTTAGCAAGTGGTTGTACTTGCTTGTATTTACAGGCTTATGTGAGTATATGTAGTATTTTTTTATTGACACAAATGCATTTATAAATGTGAGCTGATGACTGAATATTTTGTATCAAGGCTTTGGAGTGTCTAGTGCGCTTGATATGTACTAGAAGAGGTTTATTCACAAGCAATACCACACGTATGCAATTTCTAACTTTGTGCATGATGGGAACAAAGGATATCCTGGAGACCGGGAGAGGTTAGTTCACTGATCAATGTTTTCAAGTCTTCATATTTTCTGTCCCTGTAATACGCAGACTGTTTGTAAACTCTTCTTTACTTCCTGTTCAATTTGCAATTGTAGTTATGTCTTGAGTCAAATCTGGATATTGTAGGCCGTGACTTGTTCCATCACTTTGTGAAGTCGAGGATGGATCCACAAACAACATTTTACCTAATTTTTTCTATTTTCCTTTATTCTCTCTTTCTTAATCTTTCCGTTGTAGGAGGCTGGGAGCCATTTGGGGTTAATAAATCCTCAGAGCACGAAGTTCTCATGCTACCAGTGGAACTTAAAAGAATAAACTTCTCTCTCAGCACTATGAGGTAGCTGTCTGCCACCTACAACCTTAGCTATTTTTTCTACCCCCTTCTTACTTTACATCCCCCACCAGCCACTGTAACCCGTATCTTATCACAGGGGTCCCTTCCTTTTCTTCTCTAAGTAAAGGCATCACCGTCCCTATATTCTCACCAAGGACACCTTAATCCGTATCGTGTGTTTCATTCACATCATTTAAGTCACTTTAGTACCGAAATCACCTATTAAAACCTACATTTAAATTGGAGAGGAGAGGGGTGGGGTATACCTTATTCTTGTACTAGAATTAATCATGTTCTGGAGAAAAAGTGAATTGATTGTGTTGGCGGTGTCTTCAGCTTTGTTTTATGAGCAAACATGGAAGTCAAGGAATTCAAAGCATTTAGTTGTGAGTCAAAGCTGCATTTTGTTCGTGCAGGTGTGCCACATTGAGGGTGTGGTAGTGTTCAGGTGTTGTGTGTGGGTTAAGTTGTTGGTCTCAACTGTGCATTTGTGTCTATGGGGAATGCTTCGTCAAATGGGTGGAGAGTGGGGGGTTAAAGTCAGAGATTAAGCTAGTGAGGGAGGGATGTGAGAGTGACCGAGGGAGGCATGGAGAGAGAGAGAGAGAGAGAGAGAGATAAATGATTATTGTACAAAGGCCGGAGAAGTGATGAATACCTTTTATTCCTGATAACTGTAAGGGTTTTTACATGTCAAACAATCTCGCAATCCTTGAGCTTCTATACTTCATTAATGTATCATATTCTCATAAATTATCGTTTGCCTTTTGTAGGGATGATCATAGATCTAGGACCTTATTGGACCCGCCCAGACTTGACCCTAATTGAGGATTCATGTCTCTTTTTTTCGAAACCTAATGGCTCTAGATTCAATAGAATATTGTTTGGGTCTGGGCGTCCCATACCCAATTCATGGCTAATTTTAGACTTATTTTAGATATATTTAGGCCCATTCTAATCTAGATTCAACCTATAGACCTACTTTAGACCTAATTACTAATTGGAGTATTGGGACTTAAAACTATAAATATAGTGGTTTACAAATTGACGCTAAGACCCATTAATGACCCAGTTTAGATCCTAGACCTATTAGATCGGTTGCTTTGGGTTTAAGGATTTCAGACCCTATGGGTTTGGCTCTGGTTCCATTCAATATAAATGAGTCAGTTGGGTGTGACTTGACCCTACCCAGTCTCAAGCATAGTGCGAAAATGAGGACGCATCACCGTATCACGATTGTATTGTAAAGGTACATGAATTTACCGCGACCGAAATATAGGCCGCATTGACCGTGAACCGCGATATCCATTTTGTGATTGTTATCGCGACCCTGAGCGAAACCGTATTTTTGCACTATGGTGTCGACCCATGTTCAAAACTAACCACAGCTTTAAAATTGATAGGCTACAACTCACTTATGAATAAAATTTGAATGTTTATCTATAAATGCTGTAATATTCATAGAACAATAATTTTTTTGAAGTTTCCTCATGACCAAACCTAACCCCCAGCTCTAAAAATGATAGGCTACATTTCACTTATAAATAAAATTTGAATGTTTGTCTATACTGTTGTAATATTTATAGAACAAATATTTTTTTCAAGTTGATTGATAAGATTATAAATGAATGCTATTTTCAAAGTATGAAAGTTTTGATAACAAAGATCATTGTTGCCAGATTTTAAAATTGAGTAAGTATCAACTTGGATTGATTGGACTAGCTGTAAATATAATTTACTCTAAATGCTATTAGCATTATCTGTTTAGGATGCACGAAGTGACATGATGTAATGTTGTCAATATGAAATCCTGTATCCATACTAGGTATATTCAAATTAAAATGATAGCATTGAATTATATGAATTTTCAAGCCTTATAGGGTCTGGAATTTGTTCACTTTGTATATTGGGATTTTTGAAATCATTCTATAATTTCATTAGATTCTTTATGAAGCAGATATGACCTTAGAATATTGTTTACAGTTACTTTTTTGATAAACAGCATATTCATATATAATACTAGGTATTTGAAGTCTTAACTCTGATTTTGGCACAGGTCTCAATCATCATGATAATTACCATGAACTTTGCCGTCTCCTTGGGCGTTTTAAACTAAATTATCCGGTACACATTTTCCCTTTTTATGCTTTTTGGGTACATGCATCTTGACTGACATCTGTATATTAAAGAGAATTGTTAGGATTCCTTTATGTGCTTTGCTTCATCAATCAGTACTGAATTTTTAGAGATTCAAGAACCTTAGTTGTCTTACTTTTACCTCCAACTTAAACCCTAATGCGCCATATTTCATTAGGAGAGACATGCTCGAGTTTAAATCCTGGAAGTATTACCACATTGTGAAGGTTTCTGAGCTTGCTATGATGATTTGTTTGACAGTTGCAAGCCTTTGGATCGTTTGTAAAAGTGGGCATCTGAGATTTGAAATGCTATTAGTTAATGGGCTAAGGCTTGGTTAAGGGAATGTTACTAATTGTTTAGTCTTTGGGAAAATTAATACTTGTCTATAGGCTTGGACCTTGTTAAATTTCCTACATGATCTTGGTAAAGTTTGGGCCAGACTATATAAAAACCCAAACACCATTATCTTTAAGGAGAAAGTAGGTTTTGGCTGAGTTTTACTGGACTTTGCTATGCTAGAAGAATCCTGTAGCTTTTTTAAGTGAAATTTCTTAAAATTATGTACGGAGGACTAAGTGACAACTTTACAATCACACTCTCTTGACTGTTCTTTTATTTAATTATACGATCCGGATATCTTGAGTACCTTGTCGCTTGTTAAAGCCAGTACGCAATAATAGTATATTTCTGACAGTCTCTCACGCTCATTTGTTTTGGTTTGTGTGGTCCGCAATATATTTTGAGATTAAGGATTTGGCGTTGTTACGTATTAGATGGAGTTGGAGCCTACATTGTATAAAATGCCTATGTTTTTGATAGATGCTTAATTCTGTGCATGCCTGCATATGAATGTTAACAACTGTCGAACAAAAACAACAATGCTAAAACCTTAATTTCAAGTTTCCAACTTTATATAAACTTGCATGCACTGAAATAACTACAGGAAGTTGTTATAATGGTAAAGTATACAGTCCTATTAAGTTTATTACATATCTCCCAAAAGCTCTCACAAGTCACATGGGGAACTTAAATGTTGCATACTCATTGGAACGGAGAGATGAGTTCAATGCTAAAAGTTTGTATTTTCCTAAAATTTTTATGCAGTTATCAGATTTGGTGAGTGTGGAATGCTTCAATACATGGATGAATCTAGTTTCAGATTTAACGCTGAAATCTCTGCAGTCTTGGAAGGTTAATGGCAATTTTAGATATTTTTGGAAGTCTGATGCATGAAGTTGAATTCTTTCTTTCTCTACATTGCGCAAAAAATACAAGTTGTATGAAAATGTTTGAATATTTTTTCAGTGGACAAGCAGCAGCATTTACTATCTTCTAGGACTAGTTTCCAAAATGATTACTACTTTACCATATTCAAAGGAATCGGCTGAAAAGTTACATTTAAATGAATTTGTGCCGAAGATTTTGGAAGGATTTATTTCTTCACGATTTGACTCAATACAGGTAAAGAAATTATGTTTTACACAGCTTTCGATTCATTTGTTTCTTATTTCTTCTGTGACCAAGTATCACTAACATTGTTTGGACAGGCTGGGTCCTCTGATGATCTTTCGGAAGATCCTCTCGACAATGTTGAGCTAATCCAGGATCAGCTTGATTTCTTTCCATATCTATTCAGATTCCAGGTTTGACCTAGAGTTTATGAAGAGTATGTGTTGTATTTGCCTAGTTCAGTGACATTGACCTTTGACCGGAAATTATGCAAAATTAATGTTCTTCTCACTTTTGGGGCTCATAGGGGGAGGGGGAGATGTTGGTATCTATGTTACTTAGACTCGGGTATTGATGTCGGATACTGGTACGTGTCCAAGCGTCAGATACGTCTAAATATTCAATTTTGCACCTAAAATGAAGTATCCTAGTGACATACCAATATCCGAACATCAAGAATTGAACATGGGTACGTGAAGCAAAATGAAGAGTTCGAGTAACATAGGTGGGTATAAAGGATAAAGGTCAAACCTTAACCTCAAAATCCAATGCCTGATCATTGTAGCTTTTTTCGGCTTATATTTTATTTGGGGTGGTGAGGGGTGGGGTTTGCTATGCTGATTGTAATTGTCATTGGTAATAAATTATTTTCTTCTTCATCGCAGTATGGGAGCTGCAGTACCTACTTAGCAAATATTATGGACCTACTCTTACAGGAATATATGGTATATAGTAGCCTTATAGTTATTGACTCTAAATATTGGAACTAAACATGAGTGGTTAATGATTGATGTGGTTGTGATATAGGAGGGTACGAAAGTCCAGGATTATGTTTCTAGTAGCAACATTGCAATTGTGGAGACCAAACTAGCTTGGATGGTTTATATAGTGGGTGCCATTATGAGAGTAAAAAATTACTCTGGGTATGGATTTCATCGTTGTCATTATTGCGTTTGAAGTTTTCAATAATAACATAGAACTAGTATGGATTCTTCTTTTTTTCTTGCAGTGGCGAACCAAATGAAGTTATCGACGCAGAACTTTCAGCACGTGTGTTGCAGCTGATAAATTTCATGGATGCTGGATCATATGTCCAGGTATCCTGACTGGATATTATGATTTATAATTTTTGTTATCTTTTAAACGTAAGCTTTTGAGGTGAGGTTTTGAGGGCTCCTTAGAAAATATTCATTTGTAATATTTTAATCTCCCTTCACTATTCTTGATGGTTATCCTTGCTATTAGCATGGCTTGACAATTTCTACTTCTTCACAGATCATAAAATTTAAGTATGGATCTACACTCTTTACCGATATTGCCGTAAAATTTTATCTTCGATCACTCAAAATTCCACTCATTTCAATCAATTCACATCTTCGTTTCTTATACTCCTATTACAAATAAAATCAAATATAATTCAATCAATAGGCAAAAAGAGATAATCAAGAAAATCACAATTTGGGAATGAAATAGTTAGCAAAGAACGGATAGAAAGTGAAGAGAAATGGATGGAAGAAGGAATAATTAGGGGAAGAGTGCGACATTCTCAGGGAATTCTTAGGGAAAGAGAAAGAAAACAAAATATAATCAAATCACTTCTATAATCTATTATTTAGAATTTGAAACTAGAAGGTCTTGGTTTTGTTACCGGAGGGATGGGAGTGGAAACAAACTAAAGGTAATTGTTATCCTAAAGTAATTGTAATATACTAATAGTTATCTAAGCGACAAACCAAATGCTTGTAATGGTAATTTTATTTTATTTTTTTCGTTACCATTCCATCAAATTTCCATACCAAACACCTCCTAAGTGCTTATTGATTTGCCTACATTTTTTAGAGATACAGTGAACTCAGCAGGCAGAGGCTTGAACTTGCAGTTCTCAGTTTCTTTCAAAGCTTTCGGATTACTTATGTTGGAGATCAGGCAATGCAAGCCTCTAAGGCAAGTGCATTCATTGAAGCAATTTCATTATAGGGTTATATTATACGATACCAGGATTAAATCTAGTGCCTTTGGTGTTTTCTGTTACAGCAGTTGTATCTTCGATTGTCTGAACTCCTTGGCCTGCATGACCATCTGTTGGTTTTGGATGTCATTGTTCAGAAAATCGCCAAGAATTTGAAGTTTTGTTCAGAGGTAACAAGAATAGTGTTTTTGCTTCAAATACACAAACCGTAACTCTTTTAAGATTCTTGAGTTGGATCATTAATTTAATGAGGAATGAAAATCAGAGCAACGACTACTACTTTATTACCTCGATGCCAATTTTATTGTCAGAATTCCTGTTGTTTAAGGATCTTTCTTCCTTCTGCAGAGTGATGACATTTTGGATCAAACACTTGCTCTATTCTTGGAGATGGCATCTGGGTTTGTTTTATACATAATGAAATTTACATGAACTTATTCTGATATTTCTTCCATTAACACGATTATGGTACAATTACATATCAATTTTATTCAGGTATTCGACGGGAAAGACTCTTTTAAAGCTGGATACTATTAAGTATTTAAAAGCAAATCACAGTGTAAGTAGAATTTCTTAGTTTCTCCTTCTCAATTTCATATACAAACCGTACGGATAGTCCAAATCACACTAAGGTAATAGGGATCCTAGAGCCTGGGCTTAAAACAGGTTTGGGGACTGGATTGGGGTGCGGCATAGTGCAAAAATTCGATTTCAGTCGGTCGCAGTAACCATCACAAAACGGATTTTGCAGTCATTGTGGCCTATATTTCAGTCGCGGTGAACTCAAAACATTTAGGATGCTGTCGTAATACGGTGATGCGGCCTTGTTTTTGCACTGTGCGTGTGTCATAAAGTGAGGTGCAATTTTAACAATGAAAAACTTTGTAAACATTGAATCAATGCAGCCATTGCAATTTTCACACCTTAGTGCACCTTTGTTACACCTCATTCAAAATACTCAACCCAGGCAATCCTATTTCCTAAGCGCTTGGGAAAACTGTGCTTTGGGTTCAGTGCCTAGCCACTCTTCAGCTGGTCCTTTTTATGCTCTGGTGGCTGCTTGTTATTATCAGTGACTTTGTTGATGTATTTTTTATTGGTCTATCAGAAGGAGAATTTTCTTTTCCTGAAAGACCACAATTCTCGTAGAAGAACCACTTTCTATTACACTATTGGCATATTGGTGTTCTCAGAAGATAGCATTGTCAAATTTAAGCAAACGATGGAGCCTTTTCAGCAGGTATGTGTTAAGTGTTGACCATTTACATAATTTTAATGTAACGGTCCATTTGTTAATCAGTACTAAATGGTGGAATTGTAATAAAAAAATTAGTGTAATTTTGGTAGGAATATCTCTTGACAAGTTTAATGGTTATGGTTATATTCCATCAACAATTTCACTTTCTTACAAAATTCATTTCAATGCATTATCATTTAAACATGTGGTATTAGGTGGTAATGGAAAACTGTGAAGAAAAAAACTTTTTTATGATCAGACTTTCATTACCGTGGGAATGACATGATAAATATCATGAAAATTTACACTTCAAATCACTCCCATTCTCACCATTTAATACCAACCACCAAACAGGCGTAAATGTACTTAAAATTTAAGTGTTGCTGCGTTGGAAAAGCCTCTTCTATTAATTCAAGCTAGTTAGTTGTAACTCCATCGTTTCTTAGTTGCAAATTTGCAACGTTTCTCCTAAAAAGTTTCCACATAAAAAGGAGAAACATTGTGATTAAAAGGAAAACAAAAGAAGTATATGATTTGTCTTCTTCCTCCAACGTATTGCCTTATATGGTTAAAAATTCCGTCGCAGCTTCATTTTTTGTTTCTGTGATTGTGGACTTTTTTCTCGTTAGTATTATAGATTTTCCTTGGTGTTTGTAGGTTTTCGTCAACCTTGAATCCATTCCTGAACCAGTATTTCGGGATGAAAGTGTAAAATGTGCTTTCATTGGGCTCATGCGTGATCTCAGAGGGATTACAATG
Source organism: Amaranthus tricolor (assembly GCF_026212465.1). Classification (NCBI taxonomy): domain Eukaryota; kingdom Viridiplantae; phylum Streptophyta; class Magnoliopsida; order Caryophyllales; family Amaranthaceae; genus Amaranthus; species Amaranthus tricolor. Next base: position 44,257,497 of record NC_080047.1, read on the forward strand.
GCCTCACACAGGTTTATAGGCTTACTGTTATTCATATAATCTTTGACCATCTGATTTATTTTAGTATCGTGCTCTTTGCTCACTTCAGAAATTCACAAACTCCTTGTTACCTTTTTCAGTAAAAAGTCATTTGGATTTCTTTTTGATTGGTTGTATCCTTCACATATGCCTGTACTTCTGAAAGCTATGGCTACTTGGGTTGATAGTCCAGAGGTACGCTGTTCATTCTCATGACAAGAGTTTACATATTGGTGTCTTTGCAATGTATGATGTGGGTCCAATTATGAAATATCTTGTTGTGTAAAAAAATTGTCGATTGAAGATTGAAGATTCGAGATTCAGATCAAAATGTGTTAGATGAGTGGAGTTTGTTCTAAAATTATGAAATATCTTTTTCTGTAAAGTCCGCTAGATCAATCAATACCCCTTGTTCTTAGTAATATCTCAATTGGTGTTGCAGGTTACAACCTCGTTGCTGAAATTCATTGCAGAGCTGGTATTAAATAAAGCTCAACGCTTAATGTTTGATCAGTCGTCTCCGAATGGCATACTGCTCTTCCGGGAAGTTAGTAAGTTGCTTGTTGCTTATGGATCCAGAATACTTTCACTACCTGTTCAAAAGGATATCTACAGAATGAAATACAAAGGAATATGGGTATCGCTTGTCATTCTCACCAGAGGTTCGTATACAAGAACATTTCACTATTTCAATACTATAAGTGTCTCCCATCTAGTAGGGTTTGCGGGATCTGATAACCTTACCCTTGTGATACCAAAGAGGTTGTTCTGATTGACCCTTGATAGTGCACATAATTGCAACTATACACCAATAAAAAATGCTCATGATTTAACTCACATGAGAGGTTTGCTCCCTTTGTAATTCACATGATTGAGCATCGACTTTGCTTTTATATATTGAAATAAGTGTGCTTCTCCTCTATTCCTTTGACTTCCTAGTTGTCTTCAAAATAATGTTAAAAAGTTTGTTAACCACAAAATACCTTTTCGCTTAAGCAACACCACACCTCAATAGGAATATTATCTGGGGTCGGCAGTCTTAGCTTTCCCCATTCTCCAGAGTGCCTCTTTCACCTCTTTTGTTATCTCCCGCATATGAGTTGAAAATAAAAAAAATTAGGGCGTACTCGCTTTCTGGTGGAAGAAACAAGGGAAACTAAGTTTTTTTTTTAATGTACCATCACCTTAAAAAAAAAAAAAAGTACCTTAAGGTGGTTGAATTTGAGTAGCAGGAAGAGTTCCTGTTTAAGGGGAACAATTGTTGTTTTTCGGTGGACTTTACATTGAAGATAGAGAGTATTAGGAAGAAAATACTTGTAGTGAATAAACTAGGAGAAGTAGAAATAGTTCGGACGGTCAATGGTTCTCCAAATTTTAGATTAACCTAGATCTTTATACAGAAGAATCAGGACCAAAAACATCATATTTGAAGCTGAAAAGTGGATTAACATTTTTGGGATGCCAGGAAGTAGAAGTCTGTTTTTTGAAATGTTTATACTGAATTTTTTTGATTAATTCTTAAGTTTTTCAATGTTATTTAAGCCAAATAGGGATTGAATTATGCAGCAGAATTGTTTTTTTCATTGGGTTCTAACTTGTACTTTTAATCCTATATGAATGACAGCAATGTCCGGAAACTATGTCAATTTCGGTGTGTTTGAATTATATGGTGACAGAGCCCTTGATGATGCTCTTGATATTGCTTTAAAGATGGTTCTTTCAATTCCTGCTGCTGACATCTTGGCATACAGGAAGGTACTTCAAAATTTATTCTTACCATTCTCATCTAATTAAAAATGTAAAAAATTAGCCTTTAGGACTGTAATATGTGGTATCTCCTCGATTAAAATATGAAACATTATATAACACACCAAAATTATGTATGATTTTACATAATTATCAACATGATTCCATTCAGGAAATATAATTCTTATTCATCATCATCATTGTACCCAGTGTATCTCGCCCATAGAAAACTATGATCAGGGTCTGGGGGAGGGAAAGAAGACGGCAACCCATGTTGTTTCCGCTGAATGCCTTGTTTTACAAGTCCCCCTTATGTAACATTTAGCTTTCAATAATATAGGAAAAATTACTTTTGTAAATCTGGCTAATTCTTGTCACGACCAGGTTCTCTAGCTGACCCGATATGTCGTTTTCACTGAAACCATGCTACAAGTCACCATGCTTCTCCATATGGAAACAGTTTCCACGTTGAAGATGACCCCTTTATATTTCTTTTAGTTTTTATTTCTTTTCTTTTTCGACCTTTTTTTCCTGAATTATTGACAGGTCTCAAAGGCATACTTCAGCTTTATAGAGTGTATAATGTGCAAGCTTACTAAAGTTGCCTTAAACCTTGATGGAACTACTTTCAAGTACATTGTCAGATCTCTTCATTCGAGCCTTCAACTTTTTGATTCAGCCATTTTATCACAGGTTTGAATGTTACAAAATTGATAGGTTAATACAATGTGTCGTTCGGTATTTAAAGTTCTTTCATTTCCATACATGCTGATGCAGTTGTATTTGCAATTTAAAATGCAGTGTGCTAATGCAATTGACCATTTGGCAACTTTCTACTTTGAACACATTTTGATGGCTGAATCACCGGCTTCGCCAGCTTTACTCAGTTGTGCTCAGCACATTTCAGATTGCGGTGATATCTTTTTGGATGTAAGTTTTTTGTCTCAATTTTCTTTTTCTATCCTCTAAAGTTGAATTTGTTTCAAGTTCACCCTTCATGATGTAATACGGTTTTAACTATTGTTACATAATTTGCCAGCTAATTTGCCTTTTGAATTCATGATTCCCTTTAAATGGCCCAAAATACCCCAAAGCCGACCATAATTCTCTTTTTTATTCATTTCACGATGACATTAGCGAATCATCTGACACTGTGTAACACTTTCGCGAGTATGATTATCTTATTATGAGCTACGAGTCAATAACACAAGCAACATAATGTTTTGATCAGATTTTGAAGACCTTGTTTGAGCTAATTTTGTTCGAATCCTCCGCCACCCATTGGGATTTTAGCAGGCCAATTCTGAGCTTAATCCTTCTCAGTGAAGAAGTAACGATCTTCTTACCTCATCGTTTTCTTTTACCGTTATCACAATGCTTGCTAGATTACATTCTTTTGTTCTATGCAGATGTACACAAAATTGAAAGCTCAAATAGTAGCGTCACAAGTAAGTTATCTTTTCTTACAATGATTCGCAATCCTCCTATTTTTCATTGCATTAATTATCTTCTTGTGTGATTCAGCCCATGCATCAACAGCGTGTTCTTCATAGCTTTGATATACTTATGGAAGATGTTACTAGAAGTTTAGAATCTGTTAACAGGGAGAGATTCAGTCGAAATCTTCAGAGGTTCAAGAAAGAATTCCTTGCAAAATGATTTCGATCGCCTTTCAGAACATTTATGTCCGAAATAGCTTAATGAGTGAACTAGAATCGACTTGTAAATAGTTGTGATAGTTCTATAAACTGTACATTCCGTCCGTGAAATACAATTGGCCTTCAAACTCAAATAGAATCATACAGAACTATTATTTAGTAGAGGGAAATTTCATCCCTATGAAATTTTGTCACAAAATATTGTTTTATGGTGATGTCAGTATTACAGCTCTTAATATAAATCTCTGTTCATCAGTTAATTTGATCAATATTTTCCTTGGAGTTCATTTTTGTGCCTTATAGCATACTGTTAGTGCATATTTTGCTGAAGCACTGCTTAGCTTTGGGTGACGAAGGCTAGGAGCCGGTTTTATGATCCGTTGTATTGCAGATATCACTGCATATGAGATATTAGACTCACTCCAACTGGGTGTGAACCTGAATTCATATCTTTAAGCAGCATGCAGCTATGAGATTTTATGGAGCCGTGCCCGCACATGAGGGCACTGTCGCACCGAGTTCAAAAAATAACAGAATTATGTATTGCTTTCGCCGAGTTATGTGAGATTGAAGCCAACGTGAGGATAATCTTGACGTGTTATTGGTAAGAAAAGGAGAGGAAAACATGGTGACTTATACATAAATGTGTTTTGCAAATACTTCCATAGCAATCTTTTTTGCCAAATTGACTATGGGGTTGTTTGGTACCAAATATTTTTGGTTAGCTTTTTATATTAACTTTTAATTTGTTGGTTGGTTTAAGAGCCAAATACAAAGTTGACAAATAGCTTTTTATACCACTAAAAACTCATTTTTGAGCCAAAATAAATAAATAAATAAACTGATTTTCAATATTGGTTCAAATTTCTTCTAATAAACTGCCAAAAATAAATTTTACCAAATATTAGTCTATTAATCCAATCAGCTTAAAAGGGCTAACAAAAATAGTCAACAATTTTAATTGGTCAAACAAACAGAAGGTACTTTTAATGAGCTTTAACTGAAATGACAATAGACCACTAAGCAGTTGAGACAGCAAGTACACCAAAAATCGTTACCAACAAATAGGGAGAGCACAAATGCAGAAGCTCAGATGTTTAGAGAATACAAAATGATTGATATTAATAGATTATGGAGTAGAAGAAATTATACATAAACAGTTGAACACTACATTAACATCCCCTATGAACCAAAAAATACAGATTCTGCTGCCCATAAGAAAAATAACAATAATAATAAACAATTATAAGAAAAATAATGATAATAATAATAATAATAATAATAATAATAATAATAATAATAATAATAATAAAAAATTCACCAAAACATAAACATTCAAACACTATCATTAACATCCTTCCTACAATCTACAAATTCACCAAACTCTGCTGCTTTAGCCTCGAATATCAAAAGAACCATCAATCCTCATCATCTGAAAGCAACCAAGATATAAACTCTGAGCTTTCACTCAGAAAACTGTCACATTGATTCGGGGGGGTGATCCTTTTTCTCATAAGCATCTCAATACAAGGTAACTTTCTTTTACGCCCACTCCGAGGCCTGGATCTGAATCGTTCATCAAATTCCTCGAGATCCCCCTGTTAAAAAACAAATAAAATATGTCGACAGACGTGTTACATCTTGAATATAAGTGCATAAACCATATAAATTGAGAGAAGATAAAAGGATAATTTCTTACAGGCACATAAACATGGCGAAAAGTTTTTTCATGGTTATCCCGCACATGCTTGAAAGCGAATGTCATGCCACAACCAGGTATGCCACACATGAAGGGCCTCAGTTTCAAATGCACTGCATTAATATGCTGCTGCAGATTTGATTTCTGTTTTATCAAGTCAAATATTTAAATCAGTATATTTATGCATTTCTTTATCATCAAAAAAGTAATATAGACCAAAAGTTGAAGCTTATTATAAGGGCTTACAGTGGTAAATGAATGGTCACAACCCTCAAAGTTGCATTTAATTGTAATTGGTAGGTGCTCTTCATGTGTTTGGAGGTGCCGTTTGTAATTTTTCCTTAGTTGCTTAGAACGACAAACCTCACATTTTACATATTGGTGACATGCTCTGATATGTTCCCTGAGGCACTTGATATTGGAAAAAGACTTCATACATTTGGGATCGGCGCAAAATGTTTCTGAAGATTTCAAGACTGAAAAAAGGTGTATAATCCTCCATTAGCTTCAAAACTGAATTTTTAAAAAATTCAAAGAATAAGACACAAACAAAACTTGCCATGTGATTCGGCATGTTTCTGCAACTGAGAAGCATATCTGAACACCTTTTCACACCCAATTTCCTGACAAACATGTTTGTCCTGTCCCTTCTTGCCGTCAGATTCAGGCTTATCCTTGTGAAAATCTCTTACGTGTCTACTAACGTTGCTGTGAACAGAAAACTCCTTATTACAATTTTCTATAGGACATTTGAATAACTTCCCTTCATGTTGGAGCATGTGTCGATTCAAGTGATCTTTCCTTCTATAACTAGCATTGCAGTCATTTACCGGACAAGAGAAGGGCCTCTGCAGATAAATAAGTAATTTGTTCAGTCAAAAAACAAAGCACAACAAGCACTCTCTAGATTGTCTGAAAAATTGCCCTAATTCTCAAACCTCAAAAGAGTGCGTGTTAGAGGCTTGGCTTGACGGAGCTTCTCAGGAGGTCCCCCATCCTGATACTAGTCCAATCAAGATTTACAAGATAGCAAAGCCTCATCGCATTTTGGAATTCTCTCTTTGGGATCCAATGCTTCACACACTTCCACATTAGTTCATAATCTGCAAGATTAACATAAATCAGCAATATGCATGGTGCAAATCACCCAAAAAAAAAAAAAACCTTGTCACAAATTGATTTGATACTACACTTCCATCATTAAGCACAATAATATTGCCCAACGCTGCATATTACTAACCTTAATCAAACGTACTAAGAAAGATTGCCAAACCCTTATTACTATAAAATTTTACCATCTACTAATAAGTAACTTTGAAAATGTAGTTTTATTCAACCCTAGTGACTAGTCTACAACAACAATTCACCAGTGTATTTCATCTAAATACAGTATAGACTGATATTATTTCTGTGCTTAAATTAATCAGGATCCACACACGTAGATTCCAAAGCACTAAATCAACACCATTATGCCTTTAAGTGGCTCTGGGGAAAAATCACCAAACCCAAACCACTTAATGCTTTAACATTTTCACTAGTCATATATACTTCTAGATTATACGCATGTGGGCTTACATTTGAACGGACTGGGTCGCATTGGTCTTGCAAAAAAGATAGTGAGCTCACCATGAAGCAAAATTTGTATCGAAGTAAACCGCCTCAAAATACAAATTTTGCAATCCTCCTAAACTGTTCAAATAAAGACTTGTAAGAAAGAGCAGTATATTTTGTAGTCGTAAGTCGTAACAATTGTCACAATAACCAAGTTGTTGACCCTCTAAACATTCTGGATAATTACAATAAACTATCCTTGAAAATTCAGGTTTCCTAATCAAGGACCTATCACTTGGATCTTGGACAAGAATTTCTCCAATGATAAAGGAACATTTTTTTTTACCAAAATGCCTCTTATTTTTTCCAAAAACTACCCACTTAAAACAATAGAAGGAAATATAAACTGAGTTCCTTTTCTGTAAGAACCCAGAAGACTTCATGTTCTTCATCTAAAAAAGACTGATATATCCCAGATTACTCAGTCAAGACTTCAACTTCCTTAACACCCATGATTATAGCAGAAAAACAAAGATCAAATGCCAAAGCATCAAGTCAGACCATAAATTGCTTCTTGAAAGTACCGACTAATTGGCACAAGATGCTTCGAATAGTGGTGATTTTGAGGCAGTAAGAATAAGAGCTAAAGATATACGGCAGTTTTAAAGGGCTCAAAGAAATAAATGAAGGGCCGTAAACAGAGATTCACACCCACTAAAAATCCAAACCATTAAAAGCTTACACATTTTCACTGCTATAAACTATGTTGGCACTGATTTTCCTCAAAATTGACAAAAATAAGCTAAGTCAACCACCGTTGAATAGCCATCAATCAATTACTAAAATTTAAAGTCACTAATCATAATAAAAAAAAATCAATGAACACAGAAATTAAAGTAGTTCAACTAATTAACACTTCAAAAAATAAAATTTTAGAACATATGAATTAATATATTAAAATATTAAATTACCTCAAAAGAGTGACTAAGCATGTGTTGCTTCAAATGAGCTGGTTTCTTGAAGGTAACACCGCATTCTTCACAAGTATTACAACTCATTTCTCCCTCACCTTCCTCACCTCCAAGCTCTCTCTTCTTTTCCATTTCTTCCTGTTATTACGTATCAAACAAAACAAATCATAATTGAGAAAACATCAACGATATTCAAGGAGAAACGCAAAAAAAGAGATAGATTTTCAAGATGAATCAAGAGAAATACCTTATGATGAGAGATCAAGTGAGAATTCAGGAGTGACTTTTTGGATCTGGAAATACCGCAGAACTCGCAATAATAGCGACGAATATCTCTGAATATTCGACCTATTTCTTCTATCCCCTTGGGTTCTTCTCCCATGGCTGCCGCGGCTATAAAAGTGAGGTTTCTAGGGTTTTCGAATTTCGGCAAGTGATTAAGAGTTAAACGATTTGGGATTTTATAATCAGGCCATCAGGGACTTATTGGTTTGGGCCATTATATGGGTTCATTGTAATGGATTTGGGTTTTTCTTTTGCGAAACAAACATTCCATTAGGCTAAAAGTTTACGGCCCAACTTGTATGAGACCGTCTTAAGGTGAGACGACCTCAAAACAAGAACAGTTCATCTTGTATGATATCGTCCCACCATGAGATGGTTCCATATAATAACCCATTTTTTCAATTGATTACTTTAAGATCATTGATAATCGTTTTAAGGTAATAAGTAATTATTCTAAGACTACAAAAAGTAATTATATTAAAATTATGGGTGATCGCTTTAATGTTATAAATAATCATTTTAAGATAAAAAATATATATTGGGCCAGCCCAATAGAGATGGTATCACCGTGAGACCGTCTCATTTAAGAATTAGTGAAACAAGAAACACATAAGCTAAAAAGTTTCTATTAATGGGCTATTTAACTCAAGTATGAGGCATGTCTCACGGTGAGATCGTCTCTTACAAAAATTTGTGAAGTTTCCATTATCACAAATACAAATTCTTGTGAAGGACGGTCTATCCGAAAGACGCATTAAATATATGGCTAAATAGTCCAATTAATACAAATTAAAGAGAAAAAAATGTGGGCTTCTTGATTTGAAGTCGTCTCTTTAAGAGACGGTCTCTCACAAGAGTAAGTGTTTTATTATTGGGCTATTTATTCAAAGTATGAGGCACCTCTCACGGTTAGATTGTCTCATACAAGAATTTGTGATAAAAGAATACTTGTCTCCTTTAAGTGCGTTAACTCCATTCATAAAAAATAAACCACAAATTCTTGTATAAGACGGTTTCTCCAAGAGACATTCTCCATCATAAGTTGAATAGTCCAACAAATAGAATAATTAGCATATGAGCTCTTTGTTTTGAGGTCGTCTTATCGAGAGATGACCTCTTACAAGAGTAGCTCTTGCTCTTTTTTATAGTAATGGAACATTTTATTTGTGGAAGATTGGTGTTAGAAATACTTTTACATGTGAGAACGAAGGATCTCACATTACAGAATTAGTGAATTGTGAACTTGCATATAATATTTGGTATGTAATCCTTCTAATACTATATGGTTTTGAAAAATAGTAAACCTTATCAAATGTATATGCAAGTCAACGCTCACTACCTATGAGTTTGTGGGCATATAAATCATGGGTATTGCTTAATACGTTTAATGTATGGACTACAAAATTTGTTATTTTAAGTGTAGAGGTCGGTTTGTTTTGAAGTGAATGCCATGATATCATATTTTTCTTACTCGGATTTCACATTAGCGTTGACTTGCATACACACTTGGTGAGAATGACTTGCATACAAATTACAAACCAACGAGTAATAAACGTTGACTTGCATATACACAGTTGATGAGCGTTAACTTGCATACAAACTACAAACCTACGAGTAATGAACATTGACATGCATATATATATATTGGATGAGATTAACTCTTTTAAAAACGATATGGTATTAGGAAAATTATCCACAAAACATTATATACAAGTCGACAATCTAATATTCAGCTATTTTAATAATGTGGTATTCTTTTAACATGTAAATTATTTCTAAGAAATTAGTCAATTACATACATCTAAATCAATTGTTGGTTATTGTGTTGCATTGGAGTGAACGCAAGCCAATATTAATCGTTAGAAATCAGTCAAAAATGTGGAATTAACCAAGTAATCACTATCCATTAATTTTGTCATCCAATTTGGATGGTCTTTTTTGTAGTTGGCTTTACGTGGAATGTTACGCAATTATCTTGCTTTATTCCTACTTGTAGTAAATTATAGGAAGACCATCCAATTGCTCATACCTTAAATGGAAGCTAATCCTTTGATGTGTAATTAGTGTCAATATCGTGTATCGTGTTGTGCTGTTTTTAATCTCGTTATTTGATCGTATATGTGAAAAAATAACTATTAAAATAATATTAGTCATAAGTATTATATCAAAAGGTTATTATGGTATGTTTTGTAAAACATTACTTCAAATTGTTGTTATATTAACTTTTGCAAGTTATTACAAAACTAAAAGCTACTACAAAATAGCACTTGGTGAACACTACTATTGATATGATTAACACTTCAATCATTTTTATGAGTTTGTTAGGAACAAAAATATTTTTCCACATATTATATCTATATAATTAGTAATTTTGTTGCTAATTATAAATAGTTGAGTGATAATTTCTCTAAATGTCATGAAAAAGAATTAAAAATCTGATAATAGTTATAATCACGACCGTAAAACTATTAAAGTAAAGGAGTGATAGAACCAAAGTTACTCTTGATCTCCTACTTTTTTTTGATATGGAGGAGGGTAACGAGGAAGAGAGAATTACTCGTTTAAATAAATCGAATTTTTAGATTATAAAGTAAAAGTAGAAAAAAATTAAGTGAAAATCAAACGCAACACATTTTTTAAAAATAATATTTACTTTATCGTGTATTATTTCATAATGAATCAATTCCGCCTCATAATATTGAAAGCACATCTCATAAGCTAATGGATAAGGATATACCTAAATGAGTAAATCATACAATACTTTTGAAGTTTTAGCAATAAATTTTAGTTCGCCCTTTAATAGTTTGCCAATAAAATTGAATAATGACAAATCTTCTTGTTTGGTAGGTGATAAATTTCTACCTAAAACTCTAAAAGGTCTATGAAATTACTAAATTGGGCAAGTATTGACAAACCAAGCAAACCAACCCTTCAAGGCATAGCATATATGGAAAATAGTTGGTCCCCATCAACATACAACACCCTAAAATCTAAAATGAGAGCACACAAAACAAATTTGTTGAAGATTGATGAGATCAAACTATGCACACAAGTTGTGTGATACAAGTACACAACATATACACATAATCAACACAAGTTAGTTCTTTATCATCAATAATTTTTTTCAGTTTAATTTATACAGTACTCTCTTCAAATTAATTTTTAAATTTGTATGTTTGTTGAGAATTAGTGGAAAGAAACGAGGCATAGAAGAACACGCTCTTAATATTTCTTGTTTGTTTATAAGAAATAGAAATAAAACTTCAAGTTCACATTGTTTAGATCTCTTAAACTCAGTGACGGAGTCACGTAGTGAACAACGAGGTTGTTTGACCTCACTTAAATTTTCAAAATTAAAGTTTTTTGCATATTAAATTTGATAAATATGTCAAATTTACTAATAAAAAATGCAAAAATGATAGTAATTATTTTCAAATAATTGTAATTTGACCTCACTTAACATATTTTCTATTTGTTTTGCTTTACTTAAGTGCGATATTAGAAAAAAATCTAATATATTTCATAAAAAATAAGGACATTACTATTTGTCGCCACCCTTTTCATTTTATCGTCACCCCTCCTAATGAAATTATGAATTTGCCCCTGAACTTTAAAAATTTACAAATATGCCATTGGAGTTAATAACTTTTCATTTTCATTTTTTTTAATTTTTTTTTATTATTTTTATTTATATTATTATTGTTATTATAATTATTATTATTTTTGTTATTATTATTATTATTATTATTAAACCACAATAATAATAATAATAATAATAATAATAATAATAATAATAATAATAATAATAAAAATAATAATAATTATAATAACAAAAATAATAAAAATTTTATAAAAAACAAAAATAAAATTAAAAAAAAAAACAGTCGCACAAAACGTGCGACTCGAGTCGCACGTTCTGTGCGACTGGTTTTTTTTTTTAATTATTTTTTTTTGAATTTCGACTTATAAAATTTCTTTTGTTTAATTAATTCATTTTTTAAGTTATTATTATTATTATTATTATTATTATTATTATTATTATTATTATTATTGTGGTTGTTATTATTATTATTATTAAATTATTATTTTTGTTTTAATTATTATATTTAATTTATATTTTTAAATGTTATTAACCCAAATGAATATGGCGGTAATATTGTTTACATTTATAAATTAACTTCAAAAACTTGAGGGGATTGAACCCATTAGATCAAATGAAAGATCCACCATTGCTCATGAAGAAACCACAATATTTCCTTATAATTGTCAATATATATGGTATTTGAGACCGTCTTTTTTAGAGACCTCTCAATTTGAACCGGCTTAATTTAAATTTATTTTAAATAATGAAACAACATGATGTAATGCACGTGTTTTATTTTTTTTCCCAAATAATTGTTCAACTTTATTATTATTATTATTAAACCACAATAATAATAATAATAATAATAATAATAATAATAATAATAATAATAACAAAAAAAATAATAATTATAATAACAATAATAATAAAAAAATTTTAAAAAACAAAAATAATTTTTTTTTAAAAAAAAAAACAGTCGCACAAAACGTGCGACTGGTTTTTTTTTTTTTTTTTTAATAAATTTTTTTTTTTTGAATTTCGACTTATAAAATTTCTTTTGTTTAATTAATTCATTTTTAAGTTATTATTATTATTATTATTATTATTATTATTATTATTATTATTATTATTATTATTATTATTATTATTATTATTATTATTATTGTGGTTGTTATTATTATTATTAAATTATTCTTTTTGTTTAATTATTATATTTAATTTATATTTTTAAATGTTATTATTATTATTATTATTATTATTATTATTATTATTATTATTATTATTATTATTATTATTATTATTATTATTATTGTGGTTTAATAATAATAATAATAATAATAATAATAATAATAATAATAACAATAATAATAAAAAAAAAAATAAATAAAAATTTAAATGAGGTGTATATTTCTAAATGAGGTGGAATAGTTGTCCACGTAGGACGGTGTGGTCGGCTTGAAGTCATCAATCTTACTGGGGCCGTAAACAAATATTACCGCCATATTCATTTGGGTTAATAACATTTAAAAATATAAATTAAATATAATAATTAAAACAAAAATAATAATAATAATAACAACCACAATAATAATAATAATAATAATAATAATAATAATAATAATAATAATAATAATAATAATAATAATAATAACTTAAAAAATGAATTAATTAAACAAAAGAAATTTTATAAGTCGAAATTCAAAAAAAAAAAATAAAAAAAAAAAACCAGTCGCACAGAACGTGCGACTCGAGTCACTCGACCTTGCGACTGTTTTTTTTTTTTATTATTTTTTTTTTGTTTTTTATAAAATTATTATTATTATTGTTATTATAATTATTATTATTTTTGTTATTATTATTATTATTATTATTATTATTGTGGTTTAATAATAATAATAATAATAATAATAATAATAACAAAAATAATAATAATTATAATAACAATAATAATATAAATAAAAAGAATAAAAAAAAATTAAAAAAATGAAAATAAAAAGTTATTAACTCCAATGGCATATTTGTAAATTTTTAAAATTATGGGGCAAATTCGTAATTTCATTAGGAGGAGAGGTGGCGTTAAAATGAAAAGGGTGGCGACAAATAAGAATCGGCAAAAATAAACATATAAAATAGGAGTAGTAAAAACTTCTAATCACATCTCATGGATTAAATTAAACTACTTTTATTGCTTATCCAATCACTAACACATCACTCAGATAATAATGTAATTGTAGATTGTACTCTTAATAGCCTTAAGGATTCTTCCGTGAAAGCAAAGCCAGACTTATCTTCAATCTTCATCCTGTCTATTTCAAATTTTCCATTTCAACACTCTTTGAAGTGGCCCCCCAATTTCTTGGGTCACTTCACATATTTTTGTTTCTTTCTCCCCATATAAATCTTCAATTTTTTTAGCTTCCATTGTCAATATTCAATTCATGCTTTCTTCTCATATAACCTAAACAATTAAAGAGTTTCTTTGAAGATTACTTAACAAATTTTTGCAGGTGAACATCACAATTTAATTCAATGCAAGGGAATAATATATAATTTACAACAATATAATTTATTGGCATGCATATGTTTAGTATAATAATTCCAAAGATCAACACTTTATTGGTTATACTACTATAATAGGAGTGAGTTGTACTTGTACCCATGATTTTTTGGATTATTTTGACTTATCTGAATCATTTTTAATTTTCCATTTCCATCGTTTAGGGTGTTTGTTAATGGGTAATTGAATTGCATGCATAAAGGTTGCAACTTTGACTTTTATTTAATCTCATTTTAGTTCTTGGGTAGGTTTGTTTGTTGCCAAATTGAGTGATTATGGTAATTGGTTATTGGGTCTTTTACACAATCTCAATTTGATAAGCTGATGATCACAATTAAGTGATTAAGGTGCTTAATCATTGGGTCTTTGTTGGGAAGGTTTATCCCACTCCATAATTAAAGATGTGTGCATACTTTATAAGTTATCGGAACCCTTCTTCCTGTTGCGATGTGATTTTAGGATAGTATATATCTTTTTGGCTTATCATGTTTTCCGATAATATGCTCACATTCACAATAAGTTCTTTGAAGTTATGAACTCAGAAAAAGGGTTATTGTAATTCATTATAACTGTTTACATGATGATCCACTTTTTTGTGATTGCTATTTTTGGCAATTTTGGGTGTGATTTATGATTTTACTAAATATGGATACAGATTCTGCAATTTTCAGAAGATTGATTGAAGATTAATGTGTTAAAGCAGCAATGGGTGGATATTGTTTCTTGCTACTCCTAGTAATTGGTTCATGTACTCTGTATAATTCTTATGGGATTGGAAGGTTCATTAAACAGAATGAAACAGCAGCACTCATAGTGGAGACTTCATCTGGGGGCAGGCAGATTCCAGATACATTGTTTGGGATATTTTTTGAGGTCAGTTCAGTCCCTTGAAAGATTTGATTTTTATGTATATATCCGAATGCAATAATGGCTCTTTTTGCTGTTTGTCAAGTTTGGTTTATTTTGTATGCTATATTGATACTTTTGGGAAAGCAAGTGATAGAATGTATAACTTATCTTAACAACCATCTACTTTTGTTTGAGTATATCTTATTGAAATAATGATAGAATTGTTAAAGTATATACGATATCCTAGGGCCTCAACCATCAGCTTAAGCTTTTGGTCGAGTCGATTATTTGGCATGGTATCAGAAGCCAGCGTGACAAGAGGTAACGGGTTCGAATCTCAACCACTCCTCATTCAAAGTGGAATATTCAGCGCATGTGCGCATCCACAGTTCTAGCCCAATGGGCTCTCATGTGAGGGGCGTGTTAGAGTATATAAGATATCCTGATGCCTAAACCATCATCTTAAGCTTTTGGTTGAGTTGGTTCCTTGACAAGAAGGTTATGGGTTTGAATCTCATCCACCTCTCGTTTCAAGTGTAAGAGGGCATGTGGTGCATTGACACATCTTTCCCAATGGGCTTTCGTGTGAGGGGACGTAATAGAATATAGTATAACATATCCTGTGGCCTCAAGATCAATATCAACTTAAGATTTTGGGTTGAGTTGATTCTTTGACGGTTAGTCAACATGTTAAATGCCAATACAAGTTTATGATGATGAAAAATGTGGATAGGAATTAGTGGATCCTAATCTTTTGGGATAAAGGCTTCGATGTTGTATTTTTGTGGATGATGAATATGCGAAATGCTATATATGCAGGAAATTAATCATGCTGGATCTGGTGGCCTTTGGGCTGAATTAGTGAGTAACAGAGGTATGTTCTATGTCCTTGAGTCAAATTAGAGTCGGCCTTTTCTACTTTGGTTGTTGAGCTTAACAGATTCTCCCGCCCAAACCCTTTTCAATCAGCACTATAAATGGTGTGCTGTTATGCTAGTATCAAATTGCAAATTTTCTTATATATGTGAAAGCAATGTCAAATTCACAATTTCGGTTTGTTGCTTAATCCTAATTCCTAACCAAACTCCAAAACATTGTTATCTGGCTATATTTTAAAATTGGACCATCTTAATTCTCAATTTGAACCAATATGTTTCTATATGTAACCAAGATTGCCAACTGTTCTGTTTGTTTTATGGTTAAGTCATAATCCATTTAGTGAACATTTCTATACCATAGCAGAAACTTGGTTGAATGGCTGTACTAAATTACCGGACTACTGAGGTTTAGCTAATTGCATATCAATTTTCTTATAGTTAGTCAGTTAACAACAGAAAAGCTCACCACTTTTGTAGATGTGTTTCTTATGAAGCTCGGGTGGGGAATATAAAGTTGAAGTAGGGTAGCTACAGTCTGTTCCTTGCGGTCGAAGCTATTGCATTGATAGGCAGGGCTTGCCGGTACAATAAAGCAGTCAATTGGGATGCCCCCCCCCCCCCGACCTATACCTATAACTTTTGCAAACAAACCCAGCTCTTCCAAGTTTCATTAGACCCCTAAATCTTGGGACAGAAATTTCCCCCAAAAAGATAGGACAAAGATCTCATGGTAATGACGTGCATTTGAAAGTTTGGAAAGTGGGCTTCGTCCAACTCATGTAGAAAATAATTAAATAAAACATTCCGTTACCCCAACGCCATTAAGTGGCTTCCACATAGGGTGGGGTTTGGGAGGGTTTGATGTATACCACCTTACCCTTGTTAATTACAAAACTAAAGAAGTTGTTCCGATTGACCCTTGGCAGCATACGTCATGTGCAATTTAATGTACATAAGTGCACATGATGAATCATTTTACTTTAGTCCATTTTACTTGCGTAGTTGTGTGTAATCTAGAAAATTTGTGACTTTAGGTTTTGAAGCTGGAGGTCATCACACTCCGTCAAACATCAAGCCTTGGTCAATAATCGGAGATGACTCAACTATAACTGTTGTTACGGAGCTTTCATCATGCTTTGAGCGCAACAAAATGGCTCTTCGGATGGATGTTTTATGTGACGATTCTGGTCCCAACGCTTGTCCAAATGGAGGTGTAGGAGTCTATAACCCTGGATTTTGGGGGATGGTAAGTGACAGGAATCTAGACCCCAAATGGAAAATCTTTCAGTATTGTTTTAGAAGGCCAGAAAGTACAAAAATCATAGCTAATTAAGTAACAATAGGTTAAGTTCAATTCAACAAAGTTTTGTAAAGTTAGGCAAGAAAATAAGTTAAATTTAGCAAAAATCAGCTTGAGAATACACCCTTAAATCACATAGATATAGTTTTTTTGTGGTGGTTTATTTATATTTTTTCCTTGCTTGGTATTGCAGAACATTGAACAAGGGAAGACATATAAAGTAGTCTTCTATATTCGATCAAAAGGATCAATCGATGTTGATGTGTCATTGACTAGCTCAAATGGAGGGGAAGTGCTCGCTACCATGAATGTTGTGTAAGAACTGTACCTTTGTGGAAGGTCTATATATAGTTTAGAAGTAAGAATCTCTTTTTATGCATGCATTCTTAATCTAGAAGATTATGGTGGCAGCGCCAATGAAACACAAGTTACTGATTGGAAAAGGATGGAGGTTATGCTCGAAGCCAAAAGTTCTAATTCAAATTCAAGGCTTCAGTTAACATCCAAAAGAAAGGGAGTACTTTGGATTGATCAAGTGTCTGCGATGCCAACAGATACATATAAGGTAGATACAATTATACTAGCAAATTGCATCAACCGGGTTGGGTCAATATCAGGTGTTGATGATTTTAGGTTGGGTTAAGTCTGATTCGGGGCCTACAGATAGGTGGGTTTGGGTTGAGTCGGGTTAGTTTATCTTTTCAATATTTTAATTATGTTAATAATTGCGTGAGTTTGGGTCGAGTTGGATTAGGCTAGGTTACACCTTTTTAATCTTTTAAGTATGTCAATTATTGTAGTTGAAATGTTTAAATTTAAAGTTTCTAATTGCAAATGTTAAAAAGGCTATACATTGAGGTGTTCAAAACAGACCAACCTTGTAACCAAACCCGACTTTGCCGCGACTTCAAAATGAATTTAAAAACCAATGTGGACAAAAAACCCGATTTAAATTGACTTGAAACACTAAAAATTGACTTGATGACCCAAATGAACCTGTTAGTGCAAGTGCCAATTCTCCTTGTGTACGAGATGATTTTGATCATCTCATAGCCCATTCCATGGCTTGCACTTTGGAGAAGGATGACGTGTATACAATGGGACATGGGGGATTGATATTTGGATCACTACATGTGGCGATCAATAAGCTAGATGTCTTGAAAAACTTCCAGATAGTGCATCGGAGAGAAGAAATATTATGCATAAACATGTGCATACCTAGTTATAATTTTCTTTTTGTTAGGATTTTCTCTTGTACTTGAGCACACTACTTTGTTCATACAGGGGCATGGATTCCGTAAGGACCTCTTTGAAAAACTTGTTGCAATGGAACCAAGATTTCTCAGATTCCCAGGTAACTTTGTTAAACTTGTTATTTAATGCAAGTATTTCGATATGTGGCGTGTTGGCCTTCACTTTTTTCTAAGATGTACATGTCAACGATTTTGTAACATTCTTATTTATTTTATCTAAGTATTCTTACCTGAAATTCCCTATCAGGTGGCTGTTTCGTTGAAGGCGAATGGCTAAGAAATGCTTTCCGTTGGAAAGAAACTGTTGGTCCGTGGGAGAACAGGCCAGGACATTTTGGAGATGTTTGGATGTACTGGACTGATGATGGACTTGGGTATTTCGAATTCCTCCAAGTAGGACTTGTGAACATTTTTCTATCTATAATGTCCCTTACCCATCAACTGTACACTGAAGCATGGCTAAATGTTGTGTTTGTAATGTTGGTAGTTGGCCGAAGATCTTGGGGCAGCCCCAGTTTGGGTAATTAATAATGGTATGAATTATGGGTAGTAAAGATTTTGTGTATTTGTTGAATTTCTTCTCTACTGTCTTAATTTTCCTTTTTTTGATGGTCATGTATATTCTATTCCGACTACCATAGGAATTGCGCATCAAGATCAAGTTGAAACATCGGTGATTTCTCCATTTGTGCAAGTATGTTTTCTATACATTGTTCCACGTGAACATTACTCTACTCATCGGTTTTTCAGTTCGCTATGAATTATATTAGTTCCTTTTAGTTTAATAACTGGAGAGTGCCCCACTTGTGAAATTACTCTTGTTAAATCTTAAGCAACACATGAAAAAGGTGAGTTTGGGTTACTTATAAGCTCAAAGGAGGTGTCCCAAAGTCATTCGGAGAGGGACTGTCTTGCAAGCTAATGAAAACTTTTTTTTTTCTCATTTTCTCTAATGTGGGACAATTTTCAACACCCTCTCGCATCCCTCGCCACATGCGAGTATTTTTAATGTTAAAACATATTGGAAATGAGGCATATGCTCGACCCATCATGTAAGACTATCATAATAGACTTCGTTTACCTATCATTTGAAGTTTGAGTATACACACATCATATGAATTCCGTACTTCTCAGCATGGCTTTATTGAAAGTCAAACTTGAGAACCACCTCCATGAACCGATGATCAAGTCTTTCTATTGATGATAACTTTATTCTTGGATGTAGGAAATGCTAGACAGCATAGAGTTTGCTAGAGGTGATCCTTCTTCTCAATGGGGTTCCCTTCGAGCTGCAATGGGTCATCCAGAGCCTTTTGAGCTCAAATACATTGCTATTGGTAATGAAGATTGTGGAAAACCATATTATCGAGGTACACTTTTGTTAACCCCTTCTGCACTTAAGTGATTTCTTTTCAGCATTTTTTGCAAACCCTCTTATGTAGTCAATTTTGTCATTGTATGCTTCCCACCTTTGACGATTATGTTTTTCCTATATAGTGAAAAGTTATAGGAGTATTCTTATTCTACGACTACTATCTAGCAAATGTTCTTGGTTGAATAGACGTTTTTCTGTTCTTGTGATATCAATGCTTCCCAGAAATAAGTCCTGTGGTATTAGGGGTTATCTAACATCTATGTTACTTGGACTCGGGTACTGATGTCGGATACTGGTACGTGTCCAAGTGTCGGATACGTCAAAATATTCAATTTTACGCCTAAAATGAAGTGTCTAAGTGCCATACCAATATCCGAGCATCAAAGATGGAACACGGGTACGTGAAGCAAAATGAAGAGTCCGAGTAACATAGTCTAACATTATGCTGATCATTGAAAGTCGAGATTCATTCTCTTAATTCTTTATACTTTAATCAGGAAATTACCTCAAGTTTTTCGCTGCATTAAGAAAAGCCTATCCAGATATCCAAGTAATATCAAATTGTGATGGCTCATCCACTCCATTGGATCATCCAGCCGATATGTATGATTTTCATGTAAAGTCTCGACATTTCCCTCTGCTTATGTTACTGGTGTATGTCTGACATCAATAGCAACTGAATGACAAATACCCTTTCATGTCTTGAATTTCGACAGATATACACATCTGCAAATGATATGTTCTCTAAGTATCATAAGTTTGACAATACACGGCGTAATGGGCCAAAGGTACATGAGTAAAGGATTTTTTTGCTAATCTTAGTTTAAAACGGAATTTTCTCATTACTTTGTCCTCTGTTCAGGCTTTTGTAAGTGAGTATGCTGTTACCGGAAAAGATGCTGGCACCGGAAGCCTTCTTGCTGCGTTGGCCGAAGCTGCATTCCTTATCGGAATAGAGAAAAATAGGCAAGTACAACATTTAATTAGCCTTGTTAGCTAGCTGAACGACATGTTTTTCCTTCTAGCCCATTTAACTGGTGGATAGTGTGCAAGGTCTATACTCCATACATTCATATCTCCTGTGTACTCATAGTGCAAAAATATGGTTCCACTTTCGGCCACAGTCGAAAAACGAATTTCGCAGTCAATGGCTCAATGCGGCCTATAGCATATAAGCATATACACATTTATTCGATGTGAATTCAAAAACTTGATACGGTCGTGATATGGTACTGCGGTTTCGTTTTCGTACTATGTGTGACCTGCCCTAGGATGATCTTCCTTCTCATTCCAAAACTGTGTTTTTGAAGTACTAGAAATCCCCATATTGCTATCATAGTGAGTCCGTGGATCTATATGTCCCGTAGTGAGCAGTCCCAACCCAATTTCAAAAATGCTATATTCATTTTATTTGTTCGGTGGGGGTGGAGATAGAATTGTCCTTCGCTTGTGGGCTCCCAGAATCATACAACAAAAT
The DNA here is from genome assembly GCF_026212465.1 of Amaranthus tricolor. NCBI lineage: Eukaryota > Viridiplantae > Streptophyta > Magnoliopsida > Caryophyllales > Amaranthaceae > Amaranthus > Amaranthus tricolor. The sequence continues at coordinate 44,278,697 of NC_080047.1, forward strand.
AGTAGGTATTTTGCATTCTCCTTTTGAACTTTCGACATTTACCAGGTGAAGAGAGTCTGAAATAGGTGCTTGGGTAGAGTTCTTTATATGTTTATAGTCTGTCACATGATTCACTAATCTCCTTGTGAATCGTGTAAAAAACGAATGATGGTCGGTTTTGGGCTATTTTAGGGTCATTTTGAGCGAAAGGCGAATTAACTAGCGAATTATGACACATCTTTATACCCACATAATTTTCTGAGCATATATTTGTACATCTATACTCATAATCTTCCGGCGCTAAAAAGTAGTTGTATTTTGAGTGCAGTGATGTTGTTCAAATGGCAAGCTATGCTCCTCTTTTTGTGAATACGAATGATAGACGATGGAACCCTGATGCAATTGTTTATGATTCCTCACGTGTCTATGGTACACCTAGCTACTGGATGCAACTGTATTTCGCAAAATCCAGTGGGGCAACTCTTCTCAAAACCGCACTTCAAGCTAGTTCATCTGCTTCTCTAGTTGCCTCTGCGATTAGTTGGAAAAGTGCAACAGACAACAAGGATTACATAACTGTCAAGGTTTGGAACTTTATATTTACACTAATTTTTTATTAAGGCCGTGTCGCCATGAGACGACTTCAATTGGGTCAGCCCAAACTATTTAATAAAAATTGCTTCCTGTACAAGTGTGAATTCAGATTTCAATTTTTTTTTACTAATGGACCTTCTGTATGGACCCGTCTCACGGTGAGACGGTCTCATTCTCATACAAGATTTGCTGAGTTATAATCATAGCAACGACACTTGGGACACTCCTTTAGAATCCTACCCTTTGCATAGTTCGTATAAGTATAACACATACCACATACCATTTTATTTTCTGAAGTTGCTGGAAATGAGATGAGGATACCCTGAGTCAGAAATTTTCCGGTGACAACCGTTTGTGATCTTTAGTATTTACATAGCTTTGTTGGTTTACTAAAGGTTGTTACCTTTTTGAGGGGGCTGAACTTATTTCATAGGCTTAGTTACTTTTTGGAGCGTCGCAATCATTTCACAGGTGTAACTACTTTTAAGGGCATCACAATCTTTTCACAGGCTTAACTACTTTTTAGGGCATAACTCGTTTTTGAACAAGCTTGATTCATCTAACATGATTGCAATCTCGATGATTCAGTATAATTCTCGGCTGTGAGACGAATGTTTTTCGTGATGGTTCAGTATTTAAAGTTTACTTGCTTTTTGACCCGTGGCTTGACCAGAATTTACTAGAACCCCCCGACAAACACCCTGATAGTGGAACTATTTTTTGTTTTTCTGATATATGTTACGGAGACGACGGTTTTTTCCATGAATCTGAATCTGACTGAGATTTATGGTTGTTGCAGATTGTGAATTTCGCTAGTAGTTATGTGAACCTCAAGTTGTCTATTGGTGTCAATGGAAATTCTGTCCGGCTAGCTGGGTCAAAGAAGACTGTTATGTCTTCTACAAATGTAATGGATGAAAATTCGTTTCAAAGTCCTGAGAAGGTAATATATGAAACCATAACTTAAGCATATCCGATATTTACTCAACCTTGTAACCGAACCCAACTTGACCCGACTTCAGATTGAATTGAAAACTATATAAAAATTAATTTGGACACAAGACTTGACTTTAAACCGATCCGAAACACCTGATCAGAAATTGACCCGTTGACCTGAATGAACACTTCTAAGCATACATGCCATTATTGATGATTAGTTGCTGATGATTCTCCGTGTAATGTGCATTTTACTCGATCGAGTACTCGAGCGCTCGACAAACATTCCACAACCATGTAGCATTATAGAACTTTCCTAACGTACTCTAAATACTCCAAGAGTACTTGAGTCTCAATGACATAGGTCTTTCTGCAACTAAAATTTCGTAAGATCTTATAATGCTCAAATCAATCAAAAACATACGTTTTGCATCGTTGAACACTAATAAGAGCATTTGGCAACAGTTAGTAATTTGAGCTACTTATCAATCTTCTATGGTCTTGATTATTTGCTTGCAGGTAGTTCCATCTTCTACCGAATTCACTATAACTGGCAGAGACACGAATATCGTGCTCCAGCCATATTCTTTCACATCATTTGACGTCGTACAAGAACATTCAAGTCATCTGTTAATCAAAGAAGCAAATTCTGGCCTTGAATCTTCTTTCTAAGTCGATTCACACACATTTCACACACATTTTACACACACGAAACTAAATAATATACCGTTGTATTCAAACGATCGTCATTTTCAGTAAGAAGTCCGGTTCTCGGATCTTGGCTCTAGGGTTTGGTTCAATTCTAGTCCAAAAGCTTTATATCAAGTTGGTTTTTTTCTTACACTTCATTTATTTCAGGTGCATTAATTGTATTGTGTTATTTGTATATAACTTCATAGTTTATGTAACTTTCAAGGTTGGGCTAATGAGCCTAACATATGTAGATGTCATTCTGATCTAATGAATAAAAGAAAAAGAAGAAAAAACCTTTGAAGTGAGTAGTTTTCCCTTTCCTTTTTTTGTCTTTGTTTATTTGAATTGTTCTATTTTAGGGACACATAATTATTTATTTGCAAGTCTTGTATGAAATCGTCTCTCTACGAGACAAGTCTATATAGTCGTTTATCTTATTGATTATTTTAAGATTGTAATTAATTATTTTTTGAACTCATCACTTCTTCCTTATTTTCTCTCTCAAATAATTAAAAATACATTACTTAATTTATTTAATTGACTTGTATTTCCAAAAGTGTGTTTTTTATGCAAACTAATGAGGGTTATTATTAGTAGTAAGTGCTAATACTTTACCTAAATTTGCCATTTTTTATTTTGTTTCATTTTTTTGTTTTGATGTAGATCCACATTATCAATTCTAATCTATCTAAAACCTTTTTTTTTTTACTATCTCATCCGCATAATCATTAATTTTGTCTTACAGTCTAACGATAAATAACTAAAACAATTTTGCTCTATTGTATCAAGATCAAAGGAGCAAAAGGAATATATTTTGTGTTCTTTATTTTTTTCTCCGTATAATAAAAGTTAAAGATATTGCGAACTCAATCGTATATCGGGATTTAAATATGTCTTCACTTATATTGTACTTGCTACAACCTCCAAAGGATAGTGAATTAGTGATGCATCCTTCAATTGACCTTGAAGGAAGGAATAACAAAACCAAACATTCAACTCAAAAAAAGTGAGGATCCCTTTCAAAATCTTAAATCTTTTAAATCAACCTAACACATTTCTCCCAATTGGTGTACTCCTAATTAATTAAATACTATATGTACCCATTATTAATTAATCATTATTAATTAATCAATAAATTTGCATGCATTAGGAGTAAATTAAGCATTGACTAACTAGAAAGAACAAATTTTTAAAGCAAAAATATAGAGAGAAATAGTACATGTCCAAATAGCAACTCTCCTCCCCTCAAATCTTGCAATTCTTAATTCTTCCCATTCAAAATTTTCAACTTTCAACAAACCTCACCTTCTCCCTTCCTACTCCAACAAATACCCAAATTCAGTGTTCAAACATTCATCTAAATCAACAATCTTTCTTTCCCTTATTTACAATGGAGGATGAATTAACCCTCCAAAATCATAGCTGTTTAAGGAACTATTTAACTTCCAGTTTGTCTAATTATCACCCATTAACAACTTGTATCAATGGCAGTTACTCTGAGCTTTGTTTTGACAATGATTCTGATGATGGGTTTTCTAGGGATCATGTTTATTGTAGACCCTTTGTTGTTCTTGATGTAATTTGGAATTTGGGGTTTGTTTTGGTGTCTGTTTTTGTGTTGCTTTGCACAATTAAGGAAAAACCCTCTAGTCCTTTGAGGGTTTGGATTGGTGGGTATGCATTTCAGTGTCTTATGCATGTGGGTTTTGTGTTTTATGAGTTTCGCCGTCGGAATCATGGGGTTTTTAGCCGGGTTTCATTGCCGGATGGTCATTCTTATTCAAGGTATATGTTTGGTACTCACTAATTTTGCTTTTAGTAGTTTATTATTGGCTGATTTGTTTAGTGATAAGAAATGGTCATTAATGTGGATTTTATTTATCATACTACTATGATAATTATGATGGTGGAAATTATTGTAATGGATGAGCCGAGCCGAACACTCGTCTGTGCATGTATGCTGAACCAATTGATTGTTATTTTTCTGTTTTATATGTTACACATTAATACTAATAGGGTTTTTAATCAAATGACCCAGATAGATTGCCCCGGTTAATTGTGTGAATTCAAGGATGATGAATACATTTGGATGAATGAAAAATGGCATTTTTTTGATTGGAGTTGGATTTAGCCCTTTTCTGGTGTTTTTGACTGGTGGTTCTTGTTATTGGGTGGTTCTGGTGTTTGGATTTAGCTCTCCATTGCACAATTGGTCGTATGAGACGATCTCACTGAGAGATGCGTCATATACTAGGGTTAAATAGCCTATTTAATATATATAATGTGAATATGGGCTTCTTGTTTTAGGTCGTCTCACCGTGAGACAGTCTCTCACAAGAGTAGCTCTGTAGTCTGAAAATGGTTGATATGTAGATATAGAATATTAGTAAACCTTTGGCATTTTCTATGATAAAAATTAGTGATTGAAATTGATGTTGTTCATGGTAATTGCTTGTCTACTAGAACCATCAAATGATCTAGTGGGGACTATTGATTATGCTTGTAGTTGTCATTCGTCAAATTCATGCAATTCATTTATTAAATTTTATAGGCTAGGGTTTGTTTAATTGAATGTATTAAATAATTGAATTTATTATGGAAACTTGCGAAGGATACATTTCGGTATGAGCAATATTGTCTTAGGGTTATGGTTGGGGATTTTCGATCTAGCTAATATGTCTTACTCGAGTAAAAAACTCGATAACTGATATGTAATGTATGCTGTAGCATTGTTAACTATTGCTTTTCGGGAAATAATAACTCATGTTAAATTCTTTGTGGTTCCTCTTTGGTTCGTTTTGTCTTGTTGAGGGAAATCGCCAGTATCACGTAACCTTGGCTGCTTTGCTTTTCAGTATCGTGAAGAAACTAGAATCAGCAAACACAATTGCATCATCATTTTGGTGGGTTTTCGGATTTTATTGGATTGTATCTGGTGGCCAATCTCTTTTGCAGGATTCTCCTCGCCTTTATTGGTAAGCAACTAAGCATACCCTTTTTCTTTATTTTGAAATTTACCTGTTCATGTTCATCGGAAAATGAAGCAGTTTCATAGGTGAACTTGGTGGAAGAAGGAAACCGAAAGATTTGTCCTGACTAGTTGATTACCCATCTTGGTTCTAAATAAAACATCCTAGGGTGACACAATTTGATACAAATCAATTTCTTTTTGTAAAGCCATTTTAGTGTTCTAAAAGTATTCCAATTGTCAAGCCCTCAATGTGGATCCCTTTTTCAATCTCTGCACTGCATTTTAATGCATATGATAAGTTTTCAAAAACATGCTGGTGTTTGGGTATTCCAAGATGCTTATTTTTGTCGGAATGAGAGGATCTTTGAGACAGATGATGTTTGTGGTGGCCAAGATAATTCTTACTAGCTTCAACTAGGTGCAAAAGTAAACGTGCCCATTAGCTTGAATGCTTAATGCTTTTACATTGACTACTTAGGGTCTCTACTAGTTCACCCAATGAGTTATAATTTGCTGTTGAGCGTGGTGTAGGAGAAGTATGGGTTTTGGGTTTGGTTTGCTGGTGAAAAACTCAAAATTGGTTCATAACAAAATCTCCACTCTTTGGGTTAGCTTATTAGTGATTAAAATCGATGATGGTAAGTGTAATTATATTTGCTCTAAGTTCAGTAATGCTTACCACGTCATGCACACTATTAAGCTGGAATACACGGACACTTCCCTGAAGTGGCGTGTCCCGTGTCGGACACGTGTCGGACACGGACACGCGACGGACACGCGAAAATCCGTGTCCGACACGCCAAATGAAGTGTCTAATATTTTAATATTTTTTCGGACACGCGGACACGGCAAGGACACGGCAGGGACACGGCAAGGACACGAAAGGGACACGGCAAGCAGTCAAGGACACGTTTTTTTAAAAAAAACTATTTTCCTTTCTTTTCTTCTCCGTTACTTGTCATGCTTCTGATAGATATGGTCTTGATATTGATGAATTATTACCACATTTATTATCATTATTTTCAATTTTATCATCATTTTTTCCTAATTTTTGCAACCCATGAATGATTGAAACCAACCTTGAATCTCTATCTTCTTCAGAAAAAACAAAACCCAAATCCATAAACCCTTTAAGTTCTTCAAATTCAAGGTCAGATAAACTCTTACTTAATCCCTTCTTTTTTCTTCTTAATCTGTTGGTAATTTCTGGGTTTATTTTCCTTTAATGGAGAAGAAATCAATTTTAATTTTATTTTTTCTGGGTTTTTTTTCTTTTCTGATTTTGAATAATCTTCAAAATCTTCTGATATTTTCACAGAAAAAAATAGTTTGCAGTTTTGATGTTAGAAGAAATAAATTTAGAGAAGAATAAGAATCACTTAATTTTGTGGGGAATTTGAGGAAATTGTTTGTAGAAAGGGTATTTTAGTATGAATTGTTGGCAAAGCTGGGATTTCTAAATTTGATGTGGGTATTTCTGAGAATTTTTTGGATTTGAATAGTTTTGTCTGGAATAAATTAATAAAGATTGTAAAATTATCTTTAATTTGATATATTTATTATATTACCATTTTCGTGTCCCCGTGTCCGCCATTTTTAAGTTGGCGTTTTCCCGTACCCGTGTCGTGTCCGTGTCCGTGTCCGTGTCTATTTTAGTGCAACCTAGCTATTAAGTACTATCAAAGGACAGCAAGCATGGTTTTTCACTGTTATTGAGAGGGTGTTGTTGCCTGTTCAGAATGTTAATGTTTGTGTTCAATACCTCAAAAACATCCCTTTTCTTTGAATCCCAGATAAGATGTTCTAGAACTCTTGTCAAAACGCAGTTGTTATCATGAACGTCGGGTAGGATAGATAACAAGCTGCACTGAGGAAGCTGAGTGGAGTGACTAACGTTTCTAGTTGAGCATTTGTTATAATGCCTAAATTTGAGCTCAAGAGCAAGAGACTGGAAGAAAGAATATTAACAAATGGCACAATAAAATTTAGTGTGTAGGGACTACGGAGTTGACGCCTATCAGTGGCTAGATCCATCACCTGCTATGGAGATCATTTCTGATGCCGCAAAAGTTCTTCGATTATCTGTGGGATTTCAACAGCCAAAGCATTCTTATGTTTGTTTGTTGAGATTGTTGTCGTTTCTTTTTCTGCTTCAGTATTTTGATTTTAGTAATCATTTTCAGGAGATTGGATCGTATTTTCACATATCCTTGATAATATGCTATTTGTGGAGAATGGATTTGTTTTCATATAATGTCATTTTTACTAGTAGTATAACAATTTTGGGGACTTCCCTTTCATACGCTCTTTGATTCCTTTGATTTTGTTTCATCTAACATGGTGAATATAAATGGGGCAATTCAACAGGGTAGAGGGAGCAAGAGATTTTGAATGATTTCTGAACTTATTTTCTTCTTTTATGTCGTAGAGGTATTTGTTAACTAACTTGAGTGATTCTTGAATTTCCGCAGGTTAGCAGTAGTATTCCTGGCACTTGACGTGTTCTTTATGATTTTCTGCATCGGAATGGCGTGTATAATTTGTCTAACTGTCTTTTGTTGCATCCCAATTATGGCAATTATATATGCCATTACGATTAGAGAAGGAGCATCTGAAGATGAGATCAGACAACTTCCAAAGTACAGATTCTATCAGTCTTGTACACCAAGGATGTCCGACTCTATGGAATTGAAAAACGTGAATCCCATCGAGGAAGCAACCTTGCAATTTGAAGATTCCGTAAGTGACTCTGCCTTACTATACTTTATATATTACTCTTACTGTCTGAAATAGTATGTATGGGTTTTGTTCAATAATACTTCAGGACAAGTTATCGGGATCGAGATTCTACTTGGAATTGATATGAGGGTAAGATCGAATCGGTAGGATTGGATCATAGTACGATCCTAGAAAAAAAATTTTCATACCAAAAAAAATTTTCCCCTTCATATTTATTCGTATTAAAAGTTTAAATAGTGATATAAAGTTTCTTCAACTTCATTTTCTCAAAAGTGGTACACAAAATCATTCAATAATTATTATAAAACACCATATCAATATAGAACTTCAATTTTTAATTGGAAATTATGGAAAATTTTCAAACGTAAGTGTGTATGTGAAAGAAATTAGCGAAACATGGTGCGTAAAAAACTGAATGTAATTGAGATTAATTTTGTTGGATCTAATCGTAGGAGCGTAGTCGCGTTAATATCCTACCACTCAAAATATTTACCCACTTAGGATCGTAAGATCCTACCAATTTCACGATCCTACCTACAATCTGGATTGCTCGCCCATTTTTGTATCCTAGAATTGATTCTAATAACAATGTGTCGAGTAATAGTTTTCCTCTTAAATACTCTCTTTTGGCAATTCGTGCTATCGCAAACAATATAAATCTTGGCGAAAAACTGCCTGCATGTTAATGGTTCATGAAGTACATCTTCTCTTTGATGATTAACAAAGAACTGCCCACTTAATAAACCGATCATTTTGAAAAGCTGATCATAAATGAGCGATATGAAATGTATATCGAGGTCTATTTGCCCATCTCCAGCTTATTTATTTGCATCACGTGTCCTCATTACTGGCTGAGAGAAAATTAGGTGTGTTTGGGTGTGTGTGTGTGTGGGTAACAGGATGTTCCCGAGATTTAACTTTTATAATATAAATTGCAGGAATGTTGTATTTGTTTAACCCGATATGCTGAAGGAGCAGAAATATGCACCCTTCCCTGCAAACATAATTTCCATTACGGATGTATCAGCAGATGGCTACGGATAAACGCAACCTGTCCACTTTGCAAATTTAACATCAAGGCGAAGGGTGACGCATTGGTCTGATTTATATATCCTCGTTGAAGCTGTTAGTATTAGCTCATGCAGGCTAACTGATTCTCCCACCAAAATGTCGAAGATCGACTCACTGTAGTGTCGCAGCACTTCGCGGTGATCTGTTCGCACCGACTGATAGATGATGTGGAAATGTAATTTGTAGAGGGACTGTATTGCCGGCTAAACTAGTGTATATAGTTATTTTCTAGTTTAGGTTTCTCCATTAGTTGGTTATCCCTTTTCTTGGTTATGTGTGTAAGTAGTCAATTATGTTGAAGCAATCTAAGTAGCACTTTTACTATGCTTTGTGCTCTAGCTGCACTCTATGTTACTCGGACTCTTCATTTTGCTTTACGTACTCGTGTTCGATTTTTGATGCTCGGACATTGGTATGGCACTTAGACACTTTATTTTAGGCGTAAAATTGAATATTTAGACGTATCCGACACTTGGACACATACCAGTATTCGACATCAGTATTCGAGTCCAAGTAACATAGGTTGCTCTTAAGAGGCACCTCTACAAATCACAAAACATTTTGCGGTTGCGCAAGTCACGAGTTTGAGCTTTGCCTCAACTTTGAAATGACGGTACTTCCTAGTTATCTACGGTGATACCGAATCGCCCTCTGTTACCTCTATCGCCACAATCCTTGAAGTCCTCTGTTTCGAGTTGCTAATGTGCAGTGATTTCCTAGGATTTATAACAGTAATGTTTTAGTCACTTATTTTAAGAGAATTGGATCTTGTTGCATGTGCAACTTTTCCCGGGCGGGACCTGAGTTAGATTCTTGCTATCCTTTTTTAGGACTTTACTTTCGGCCTATCATGAACCTAAAAAAAAGTTTTGTAGAAGAGTTGGAAGAGATCTTAAAAAAAGGTCAACAAATTCAGTTTGTTGTTTGTGTCATATTTTCCGATGATTCAGTGAGAACTAATAAAGTTCATAAGAGATCCGATGAAGACCAATAGCTAAAAAAATTTCACACAATGATTAACCAGTTCAAAGATCCCAAAAGATTGAAGACGACTAAGAACCGACAACTATAGACAGAACCTTTGACCAAGTAGAAGGGCTAAAATAAGTAGGACTAATGCTTGATCCAAAAACAGATTTATATTGTCCTTGACAGATTGTTCAAGCATATACATACTGCTGAAATGGACAAACATATACATATCTATGTTTCTCATCAACTTTAGCATCTATAGGGCAGTTTCTCTTCTAGTACAAAAACACAAGTACTCTCAGGAACGTAATTAGAGCTAAAAATCAAATTGAATTTCCCCTTGAAAATGAGCAACAAAATACCAGACTACACAATCTTTCGAAAACAAAATAGTCAGCGAGTTCATTGCTTCTCTTACACATTCTTAAGCTTCTTCATCTTCGAAGGTGGCCATCGACCTTTCTTTCTCATCATTCTTTTGCGCATAAGACGTTTCCTTCTGAGTCTAACCTTCTTTGCGATTTTCATTTTCATCTTCTGTTCAAGTTTCAGCTGCAACTTTGACTCCAGTGGAAGATTCTGAATTGGGATGTTATCTTCATCATTCTCCGATTGATCTTCAGCTTCACCAGCCGGTTTATCTGCAGCTGAAGCCTTAACAATGATAGCACATCTCTGTCGAGTTATTTCTGGTGCATGAGCCTGTAAGCCGTGTCTAAATGTCGGATGCAATGCAACAGAAACATTTTGCAGCTTGATTGCTGAAATCCCACATCAAAATGAGATATATATCATCATCACATACTCAATTTATTACGGTCATAAAAGATATGATCAGGGTCTAGAGAGGGTTGGATGACGACAGACCATACCTATGACAAGGAGGTTACGCTCAATATATATCTCAGAACAAAATGAGATATATATCAAGGTGGTAAATAGTACAACTAGCAAATCACAAGTGTAGATTGGAATCATGAATCTTCATGGTCTAGCTCAGTGTTTCACGGCTAAAGGTTGAAACATGATAATGGGTATTCAAGGCCAACCCTGAGATTTGAGAGGCTCAGGGTGAAATATTAATTATGGGCCCCTAATTACTAAATATACTACTATAGGCTCCTAACTAATAAATGTTAAAATGTCGTTTTTCTAATTTTTGGACGGGCTTGCACTGGCCCCTCTTGCCCCCTTATAAAGCCGGCCCTGTGGGTATTGGGTACGGATATGCATGTCACTGCCTAGTTTTGTTAGTTCAGCTAAGTAGTGTGCCATTGGCAGTCTGGAAAGAACCCATTTGCATGTTTGGATCACAGTCAGTGAGGTTTTAAGCAGGTAACAGAATCTTTCCTCCTCAACCATTAATCCCAACATTTCACTTAAGATTTCCAGTATAACTAAATAACTTCTACAACAACCCATTACTCCAATGCAATCTTAACTAAGCACCTACGCAGAGTTTGGGTAGGTCCAATCTACGCAACCTTACCCTAAAAATAACAATGAAGTTGTATCCTATTGATAAATATCATCTAAAACTCCAAATTAATGATCTTAGGGTTCAAAAATTTGGTACAATTACCTACATTAAACTTGGAAAAAAGGCACTACATTTGGGAACCCAATAAATTCCAGGAATAAGGTATTTCTCACTTTCTATCACATGAAAGTAACCAAAATTAGGGCAAATTTCAAGACTACTACACTAGCAAGCTTGTAAAAGTAATTACATGTATAAATGACATAACTTCAACGCAAAATGGCAACAACTAAGAAGCACACCAAGTGCTTGACAAAATGCCTCAATGAAACTTAAAATTAAGAGCACAAAGTAACAATGTATTCACGTACTGAAACAATTGAACTATGTAAAACACAAGAAAAGTTGGTATTCAGAAGTCAATCTCATGAATCATGATGAGAAATAAATAAGAGAAAAAATTAACTTACCAAAGGAAGAAGAAATTTTAATGGAGGTGGTGGGAGGAGGAGTAGTCGTGAGGGAGAAGAGAGGGGAGAGGAGAGCCATCTCTCTGCTCAAAACAGGTGAGTGGGAGACTGGGTTTTGGATAAGCCTTTCCTTTTGTAAGATAAAAATTAGACTTTTGGTGTTGTTTGATCGACGGAAGATTATAGTTGGTTAGTGGTTGTTAGGTAGTTTAAATTTTCGATATGAGTTTTTTAGTTGTTTAATTCATTTGAAAGAATGATTAACTCGGATTCTATATTATGTGAATGAATTAGTTATACTTATACATATAGATGTTTGATAAAATTAGATATTGATTTATATTCGTTTATTAAAAAAGATCAATTAGTGAAAGACAATGAAAAATTTGATTAAAGTAAATGATCCATTTTGACCGGTGAAACTAACTTAAAAAATATTATCAAATAATACTTTTGATTATTTATATAACCAATAAATCAAAAACTAAAAGTCAAAAGTTAATCAAAAGGAGGTCAAAAACATATTTACCTAACTAGGCCTTTCATTCTTTTCAATAAATCAGACAAAAGTTCGTAAATAAAAGGATTGTTTAACAGCAAAAGGATGGATACATTCTTTTAATCGTGAAATAAAGTAGGAGAAATTTAACCCATTAGTTGTTGGAGTTGGTGATTTGAGTGTACCGTGGTGTATCAGTTTGGTGTATGGGTCAAAATAAGTAGTAATGATGACCTTGCCGATATGATGATTAAGTCATTGTCTACCAACAAATTCACTTTGTGTATGGACTTGGATGGTTATTTCCTTGCTTGATGTGAAGCTTTTTAGGGCATTATGTAGCCTGTTAGTTGGATTGTTAGTACTCTTGGAGTGTCTTAAAGGATGAGTGACTTGAGTAAACTCAAGTCAAGATGAAGATTGTTGGAGTTGGTAACTTAAGTGCAAAATATTGTATTGACTTAAGTGTATAGGTACATTAGAAGTTGTGCAGCTACAAGATGACAATCACTGATAAGTCACTTATGTAATGCTGCAACATAGTGCTCGAACAAGGCACAAAATCGCCTTGAACAAGGTAGCTATCAACCTCGAGGTAGTTATAGGCAAAACCTTCTGATGTGACGTGCTCGAACGAGCATCTAATGCAACACTTTACGTTTTTACATTATTTATAGGTTACCTTTGTTCTAATTTTCTCACTAATTTGTAAAAAATTGTAGAGTCAAGTGAGATGTTGTGAAATTCATATCAAAATGTAGTTTTCAAATATCAAATTTTTATAATTTTAAATATACGTAATTCAAGATATTAATGATGAAAGTGTTGCAGTGGATTACATGAAAAATCTAACATTGCGAGGAAGTATGTTCCAAAATTTTAAAATAAATTGAAAAAAGTTCTTTTTTGAATGGTGATAATGATATTTTAATACATGAAAAAATAAATTATACAAAATTAGTTAGTTAATAATAGCTGTCTTATGAAAATAAAACATTTAAAATATTTTTGGAAAAAGTGTATAGTAAAGCAAGCTTAGTACATATTGAAGTCACAACAAAAAAAACAATATTCTTAATCAATTTTTTTAACCCAATGGAATATCAAAGGATTTATTTAACCATTACATTAATTTATTGTATTGAAAATGGATACAAAATCACAACAACAAGAATCCTTATTCATACATCCACCATTAAGATATTTGCTTCCTTTTGCAAGGCATGCATGCCTACAAATCTCGTCACTGCAACCTGTCACCGGAATTGGATACTCAGCACATGGTTTTCGATCACATTTGCCACCTAATTATAACAATTAGCCCCCCAAAAATATAATTAATAAAATATCAATAAAAAATAATAAAAATATAACTCGTGTTATTCATAATTTTTATGAGGTAAAAGGTGAGTAAAATTAAGGTAAAATATTCAAAAGAATAATATTATCATTATCATCACAATAAGTCCCGTTCAAGGCTTAATTTTGGGAGAGTAGGAAAGATATGGCAGATCAATACCCTCATCAAGAGGAGGTCGTGATTGAAGAGATCCTATTAATTTGAGTATCGTCTAACATATGATCGAGGTCTCTAAGGAAAAACAGAGAACACAAAACATATACGAATATAACACCATCCAAGAAGAAAAAATTAACCAAACTACAAGCAGACAAAAACGACTAAAAAATATACATAAAAGATAAAAAATAAAAATTAAATAAACTAATGAGATTCACATACACAAATCTAATGTCTCCAATTAATTATATTCAAAAGAATAATATCAATAATAATAATAATAATAATAATAATAATAATAATAACTCGTGTTATTCATAATTACTATCACATCAACAATAAAATTTATACTTCAATTAAACTTGAACGAATTTATCATGAATCATGCTCAAACATAGACAAACTATAATTGATATAGTTTAATTGTTTGATATATTTATCATCTAAACTATTATTAAAAAAAAAAAAAAAAAAAAAAAAAAAACTATGAATGTGAGATTTGAATAGGAGTATAATTACCACATGGAAGCAATAGAAGTGAAAATATGAAGAACAAAGCAAAGAAGCCCTTAGCCATGGATGATTCTTGTGACTTTTTTTGGTTGTTATGAGTTTAATTGCATTTCATATGGATTATAAATTTTTATTTTTTTCTAAAGGAATTCAACATGATTAGCAATTAAGTAGATATGATTTCCTTCCTTATAAAATGATGATTAGCTTCCTAATTTCTATATAAACAAATATTTGAATAATATTATGCAAATTTAAAGAGAGTATTATATGAATCCCTTGTTGTTATTACTTATTAGTTGTTATGATGCACATATGAGTGATACCATATCCACTTATATCCTTCCATAATTGGAAGATATAGGTGGAGGGTACATATTTGAGGATAGTTAGGCCATGTCTTGTTAATCTTATTTTTAATTTTGCTAAATTATATTTGATTTAACGATTTAAATCATTTTTCTCCTCTATTTATTGGACTAAATAGTATATATATATATATATATATGGACGATTTAAGAAAATTATATTTAATTTAAGATAAAATCTAATAAGTTTCGATTATTAGCTTTGATAAAAGGATCAAAAAATTTAGTCAAACTCAAAGAGAATAAATATAAATAATAATGTAAAATTGTAGGAAATTAAAAATTTGTCACTAGATCTCATCAACTCATTTATACTATTTTCATTTTTCTTATTTATAATAACAATTATACTATCTATATGAGAATCAAATCTTATCCTAATTTGAGCGAATACGGTTGTGTTCAGCCTTCCAGACATGATCTATTTTTACTATTTTGTATATTTAGTGAGCAGAGATGTAACAAAAATTGATAAATTTCTTAAAGGCCTTGTACAATTTCAAAAGTTATGATAATTTTTTAACAACTTTATATCTTTAAACACTTAATACCATCATCATTATCATCATCCTACCCAGTGTATCCCACCCATAGAAGAACTATGGATAGGGTCTAGGGAGGAAGGACGGCGGCAATTCATACCCATAAAGGAGAGCGCGACCAAAAGAGTCCCTCGGCAACTCATACCCATAAACACTTAATATATAGTACGTAATTTAATATTGAGACTTTTAATTTTCCGTGGTCATATAATGCTAAATATGTTAAACATACTCGGAAAGGAGTGAGAATCAAACCTCAAAAACCTTAAATCCACTATTTTCATTTTATTATTGTTACTATTATTTATTACAACCACTAATAATAATAATAATAATAATAATAATAATAATAATAATTATTATTATTATTATTATTATTATTATTATTATTATTATACTCCTAAATAATTTATTATTATCATGATTTTCAAAAATAAAAATAGTTGGCGCTATAGTCAATCATTGATTCATTGGTCACCTTGACATACTATGCCAATCCCCTAAATTTGAGGCATCTTCATCCATAGGAAACCGTTAGGTACAATTCTGGAACACAATTTGAGACAGAAAGAGAGGCAAATTTCTTCGTGACAAATTTTCATTCAAAATTCTTGAATTCCCAGGAGGAAAGAAGAAAAATACCCAACAATGATTAGCAGGGGAAGATTATAATAGCTAGATCAAAGATTTCATCTTCCCTTTGCTGCATTGCCTACCAAGTGTATGATCAAATTCCCAAGAGAAAATGTTTTATATACTAACAAAGCTATGATTTTGATGGGTGTAAGATGACAGACATGGCCGATGACAACAAAAGGATTACAAGTAATCGAAATAGTATGCCTCCTGATGGACTTGCTCCATGGAATTATGGGTCTCAATCTATGCAATCAATACGTTCCACGAAACCTGAGAGGCTCTATAAAGTTTGGCCTGGCAACAATGTATGTTCATTGTTAATCAAACATGAATTTGGATTAATGTTTTTGTTTTGCCAAATTTTCTTTAGTATTAGACATTTTATTGTTTTTATCTAAATTATGATCATTCCTAGTTTCTTGATGAAAGTTTTATGCTTATATGTTTTCTTTGATATTAATGGATGGTAACTAGTGTAGGGAAACATGTTTCTTCTTAAAAAACACATTTGTAGGAACCTTATTTACAAAACTTCATAGAAAACATAGATTTGCATGGAGAAACTTTGGATGGACTTGTTTGCATAACCTTGCTTGACTTTTTATGTGTTTTCTCTTTAACAATATGTTTTTAAGCTCATTGAGGTGACTAGGTGAAAATTGAAATTTTGGATAAGGTTAAGATTTAATGTACATTGTGAAGCTTCAAGTATATAGAGAAGGAAGTTAAACCTATATGAAGAGTTAAAGTACATAATGCGACTAGCGTGTATTGTTGAGTGTTCATGGTCTTTTTCGCCTATAAAATTTCCTAGTTCCTTGCTGAAGTGATGTTTTTATTCACTATTATGTTCTATGAGGGGTTGTAGAGTTGTTTCATGCATTGTTGCAAGTAGCGGTGTTCATTCGGGTCATCAGGTCGATTTCTGAGTTAAGTTTTTCGGGTCGGTTTGAAATCGTGTTTTGTGTCCATGTTTTTTACATAGTTGTAAATCATTTTTAAAGTCAGGATAAATCGGATTTGGTTACAAGGTTGATTAAATTTTGCGTTATTGGTTCTGTTTTGAATATCTCTAGTTGCAACGGTAATGATTGTGGTGGATGAAATTAAGAAAGAGTTTGTTCAAATGTGATTGAATTTGAACTTGATTTGTTGTCGGGCTTAATTTCTTAATATTGATAGTTGAAGACTGGAAGGTGACCAATAATTACACATGACATTTCTGTAGTTATAGCATAATTAACACTGAGCTATCTCCTCTAATATTGCTTAGGTAGTTGAGAGCCACATGCGAGTACATTTTACTATGAAGACTTCTGACTGCCTGTGTAAGAATTAATGTTGATAAGCTTCTGCTTGTTGTATGGCAGAAATTTCTTTGTGGTGGGAGATTGGTACTTGGCCCTGATGCGGGATCCCTGTATTTATCCTCATTTTTGATAGGATGTCCAGCTTTTACTTTTTGTATAAGGATGCTCGTTAGGATCAAAGAACATGATCCCCTCTATGGATATGGGGTGCTGACCACAGGTGTCGTTCTCACTTTTATGGTAAGCCTTTCTTGGATGTGCAAGGACCAGTACTTAAGGTGATATATGTGTTGTATGACGCATTTTATGAATTGTGTAGGATTTGTTGTTTCTTTTCATGACCTCTGCTCGAGATCCAGGAATAGTTCCAAGAAACAATAGATTAACAGAAGAGGACGATTTTGATAGATCTTCATCATTGGATTTGGTTGCGGGAAAGTCTTCTAGTCTAAGGATTCCGCGTACTAAGGATGTACCAGTTAATGGCTACATTGTTAAAGTCAAGTTTTGTGATACTTGTAGGCTATATCGTCCACCCCGTGCTTCTCATTGCTCAATATGCAACAATTGTGTGCAGAAATTTGATCATCACTGCCCATGGGTGGGTCAGTGTATCGGACTGGTAAGTTGGTTCCCGTCATTCTAGATCAAAAAAAAATAAATGTGAATAATTTTGACTACTAAGATAGCTTTTGAGCCCGGCCCATTTTTGTATAAGCCCGACCTAGCCCGTATCTGGCCCATTGAAACACCCCTATATATAACTATATGATCTATTTTATTGTCCCTATTTTTCTGGGACAAGTCACAAGGAAAACCTGTGTACTTCAGCATCACGAATTAGTCTTCATTGATCTTCGTAAACATATTACTTGCACCAAAGCACATATAGGCATAGACAATCAGTTCTTCATGTCCATCGGTTTGTGAATAACCATGCATAATTTTCTTACTGTTGAACTGTATTCATCTTCAGGCCATTAAACATATGCTGTGTGAGTGAGTCTTTCATCATTGATACCATGATATCTTTCGTTTAGTAACAGATCGGTTTTCTTTGAATAAATTATATGCTATGATTTTGAATTGCAATAAGTATCTGTTGAAATCAGTGAATTTAAGAGCTTTACACTCATGTCTTCTCGAGGTTTCTGCTGTGTTATTACATACTCTGTCACTTTGTTTTTTCGTTTTCTTTTCCTCCCACTTTTTATTTTACTAACTGGATATCATAATTCTCTTGCAGCGCAATTACCGTTCCTTCATCTTCTTCATAACTACTTCAACGTTCTTGTGCATGTATGTCTTTACATTCTCGTTGGTCAATCTTCTTCGGAAAAAGGGAGGCCTTTTGCTTTCTATGTCACACGACATTACATCAGTCATTCTGGTTGTTTACTGCTTTATAGCTGTTTGGTTTGTTGGTGGGCTTACGGTCTTCCACTTCTATTTGATGTCATCCAACCAGGTGATATTACATTTACAACTATATATACATATTTCTAACATTCTTCCTTGAAATTGCTCATAATACATTGTGCTGTACTCATGCTACTCTGTCTTAAGGGTTTAACATGTGAGATATTCTAACCTAATTGAGTATATCCTCCAGTGTAACATAATTCGCTAGCTAATTCGCCTTTTGAATTCGTGGTTCGCTCAAATTTGTCCAACAATAGCCCAAAACCGATCATAATTTGCTTTTTCCGATTCGCGATTCGTTGGGAGATTAGTGAATCATGTGATACTGATATCCTCTCTATTCTGTTGTTAAATTCCTTAAATAGAGCATTTGCAAACCATGTTATTCAGTTTCTTCATTTCACCTCATGATATGATTCATGGATAAGACATAGTGCAAAATAGTGGCTGAAAGATCGCATTGTAAAGGTTTTTGAAGTTTCCACGACTTCAATACAGGCCACAATAACTATGAATCATCCAAATTGAC
The DNA here is from genome assembly GCF_026212465.1 of Amaranthus tricolor. Taxonomy (NCBI): domain Eukaryota; kingdom Viridiplantae; phylum Streptophyta; class Magnoliopsida; order Caryophyllales; family Amaranthaceae; genus Amaranthus; species Amaranthus tricolor. The sequence continues at coordinate 44,297,943 of NC_080047.1, forward strand.
TGTAAAGGTTGTTTTGCGACCATTACCTCAACTGCGACCACACATGATATTTTGCACTATGGATAAGACCCTTAGACATGGTCCATGGATTTGGATATATGGCTCCTATGTTACTTGAACTCGAAAACTGATTTTAGATACTGGTATGTGTCCAAGTGTCGGATACGTCTAAATATTCAATTGTATGCCTAAAATAAAGTGCCTAAGTGTCATACTAATGTCCGAGGATCAAGGATTGGACACGGGTATGTGAAGCAAAATGAAGAGTCTGAGTAACATAGTATGGCTCTAAACATTATACCATGCCTATATTTGTCATATATGGTTTAGTCTGACAATTGAATTGTAATTCAGCTCCATGGGTTTGAAACTTTGAATAACATAGTTTGCTGAAACATATACAAGAGCTCAGACATGTGCATGGTTATGAATTCTTTTATTTTCAGAACCAATTCACTACATTCTGACATATTGCATTTTCCAAGGCAGACCACGTACGAGAACTTCCGGTACCGGTATGACAAGGACAAAAACCCCTATAACTTTGGCCTGATCAACAATCTAAAACAGTTTTTCATGACCAAAACGCCACCTTCAGCTATCAATTTCAGAGAGTTGGTGCTTGTTGAAGATGTTTATATACCTGAGACCCCAAGCTCCACTGAAAGTTTTTCTGGGTTCAGAAATAATTTGGATCTTGCAATGATACAAGGACTAACAAAAAACGGTAGTGTGGCGCTTCCAAGCGTTCTGCAGAACTTAGATTATGCTGATATTGATGACAAGTATAAGAAGCAAGTAGGTAATGTAGGGACTTCAAGGGATCTTGTAATGTTTGCCCTAGGACAAGCTTCTGCACAACAAGGACACCAAGTCACAGTTCGAGATGCTGCTGCCACGGAGAACAGAGCTGAACACGATGATGCTCGTTAGACTGCTGTGTGAACCCTAGTTGAAGGTAATCTCCTCTTACTTTGTTTTAACATTAGGCCTATAACTGCATCCGATATTGCTGAGATTAAGGCTTTGGCATTGTTGCTATAATAGCTGCACCCAATATTGTTGGGATTAAGGTTTTGACATTGAGCTGAAATCCTTTTTTCATGGAAGACAAGAAGAGTGATCCTGATTTTCCCATGTATTGTTTTTAGGCATAGTGCAATTGATCATTTTAAAATCATGTACTTATGTTACATATATGCCTTGCCAAAGGTAGCATTCAGATTGATTATATAGATTAAATTGTCATTTCTGTCAGGAACCAACTCATAGCTTTTTAGTTAACTTTTGACTTTTTGATTGGTTAAACAACCAAAAAGGTGTTTGGTTATGGCTTTTCAAGCTTGCTGAAAAGTTGATAAGCCAAAAAATAAAATAGCTATTATAAGTAGCTTTTTTCATTGACTTTTGACCAACACTAACAACTGGAGTAATGTTTACCAAACGTTTCTTTAAAAACTAGCTTAACAACTAACAAATCTATTAATACTTTCAACTAGTCAAACCCGCCAACAACTTTAGCCAACAGCTCTAGCTATGAACTATTTGCCAAACAGACAAAAACTCAAGCTGATGATTAAAGCTTCTTGATACGCTCTATTACGCTCCCTCACATAAGGGTTCTTGAATCAAATGTTTGTTTTGAATGATTCAGCATGCTCGTGTTTTCGTTCATTCATGTCTTCGAATAGCTAACTCATCTAAATTGATGGAATGCATGCTTATCTATCCTTTTCATTACAAGATGTCCATTTGTTTACTGGTGGAAACAGGTTATGACAGATCCATGTAGAATCAAGTGAGGATTGTACACAAAAATGAACTTCTTTTGACAGCATTACAACAGGATTATGACCTAAAGAGACATTGTGTATGTGTTAATTTAATCAAGAGGCTTGTTTGGTGATCGGACGACGAAGGAAAAGACTAATCAGTCATCTACAACATGAAGAATGAGTTCTGAATTATGATGGCACTAACTGCAGAATGTAAATCAGAATGAAGACTGCTATTATGCAGTTTTACCTTACCTTATATCTTGTTTGAATTCTTTATTGGTACATATTTCTCCCTTTTAAGACCCAATTTGTATATTTTATACTTAGATTTATTTGTCAAGGTTTTTGTCAGATAAAACATAATACATAGGTAGAAAGTTGATTTTGGAGGTGTTCTTTTGTGATGGGCATATTGTTGCAAATGTGCACAAGATTGTAAATATTTTACAACGTTTCATTATTTTAATGTCATTGAGTGACTTGCATTAAAGTGAAATTTGGAATGTTAAATGAATGCTGTCTCACCGTTTGTGATAATAAAGAGATTTACCCAATTAAATCTTAATGACAAATATTATCTATAATTTCATGTAAATCAGAAGTGCATATGATATAATTTAAAAAGACATTTAAAATATCGAGATTATTTTTCTGAGTCTTATCAAATACCCATTCATTGATTTGTTTCTTTTTGGGTTTGAAGCATATACTACCAAAAATTTGGCAAAGCATGATCTTCATTTTGCCTAGAAAATCATGACTATTGATACTTAGCTAGCTGATGTAAGCAACCAAACCGCGTGTAGACAAATTCAAATACGAAATACGGCAGCAGATATTCTAACTACTAACTACCTTTACATTTTATTTTATTTTTTATTTGATTTGTATCTCTCTCCAAACTCTTGATTTGTGATTCTATTTATAATTGTATTGTCAAACATCCACCTCAATATTTACAACTTTGTCATTTTATCTTTTGTTCGTATATTTTCTTAACGATTACAACAAGCTGCTCACCACTTAAGCCACACAGTTTGTATTCAATGAGTAATATCTCCATCATTCTCCCCATTACTCTAGATAGACAATAAATACTTTAATTTGATCGTACCTGTAATAACATCTTCTTCAATTGTCACCTCTTGCAAATCAGTTTGCTCTAATCCACTGAAAATGCATCTCAAATACTCTTTTTTTATGCCACTTATACATAATAGAGATAATCTCGTCTTGAAACCATTTAATTTGAAAATTTATATAGTATTTAAGTTAATATTAATTTTTTTTCCAATTTAATATAAGTCAGATGTGGATTAATACGATTACTTCAAGTCTTCGATAGGCGTAACAAAGATACTTCATGAATTATGATCACATTATATGCAAAATATGAAATATCCTTATTTTATTCGATTTTCTATGTATTTATTCAATAATTCGACCGGAAAACCCGCAAGAGAATTGAAACAATCCTCTCTTTTCCAGCGTGGACTACCCCTACGTGCCAAATACTATGACAATTGACACACAACAAACAATAAAATTCAGAAAAAATATGAAATATATTCATTTTTTTTAACACATACTGAAAAGAGAAAAATGTTCTTAACTTCAAATTGCAGTTTTTCGGAGAAGAATTTGCTGAACAAACTCTTAGTGATTTAATTCTGTCACTGTTTTTTTTCTCTTGATATTAGAGGGAATATTTCTGAGAATTTGAGTGATTTTCTTTCCTTTTTAAGGATTTCACATACATGAAAAACATGGTAAATTGTTCTAGATGTGAGAAAAGGTAGAAGGTTTTCCGGGTTTTTCTGGAAGTTTCAATTGATGGCTACAAACAAACCCAAGAGAATCTTTGAAGTTTGGAAGGGAAATAATGTAAAGTTCATATCTTTATTTTCTAAATTGACTGTTATACTGTGTTTTGCTTGTACTGAATTGGTTTCTCCTATTTTTTAAGTTAGCAATACTGGGTTTTCATGATCATGTATGAATGATTAAATGTGGTGAGACTGTCTGATTTTTTGCACTTTTTGTTCAATTGATTATGATTAGTTGAATGATTTGATGATGCTAGTATTACTGGTTTTGCTTGTTCTTTATTGATGTAATCATGGTAATTAGTTTTGCTACTGTTCAAAGACTTGAACTTTTTAGGGTGATTTTGACCAAAATCCATTTGATGGCATTGAGCACAAGAACGTGCCACTATGAGACGACCTCAAAACAAAAAGGTAAAAGTTTCTATTAAACACAAGGCATGTCTTATGGTGAGACCGTATCATACGAGAATTTGTGAATGCCCATTAGGTTAATGACACCTCTTATTTATATGAAGGTGCAATGATGTCTACAAAGGGTCACTAGGAAATAACTCTTTGTTATCACTAAAATAAGGTTGTGTACATCTGACTCTAAATCCCGCCCTAGTAAAATTGGGGTATGGAAAGTTGTATGATCAAGACTCATATTTTTCTCTTTGAAATCTTCATATTGTAATAAGTGAGACTGTCTGATTTTTCTGTTTTCTCTTTGCTACTGTCCACTGATCAAATTGGTGTTGTGGGAAAATCAAATTTAATGGGGTGATTTCTAGGAAGGTTTATGTGTATTGAGGCAAAAAGAAATATGCAGTGAAGCAATAGCATTGTGTAATATTAACAGTAGCATGATAGATATGACTTGAATTTATGTTTTAATTGAATGGGGTAATCTTCTAGGTAGTTCAATGTAGAATTTAGGGTTTGAGAGGTTAAAAACAATGGAAAATGATTGGCCTATAGTAAAAGTGGAAATTGAATTGCAGAAAGGATATGATTTGGAGGTTGATGAAGTCATATTGTGCAATAGAAGGTCAGATTGAGGAATCGAAATGCAGTTGATGTTATAAAACCTGTCGGGGCCGCATATATTTGGGTGAAATTCTTGGTGCGCAAGCATAGAAAATGAAAATTTCCTTAACAAAATATAGAAATCAATAACCAAATGGGTCGTCATCATCATTCATCATCATACCCAATGTATCCCGCTCATAGGGTATGAGCAAGGATGGTAGGGAAGGAAACCAACCAAACCAATGTGATTCGCTAATCTACTCGCTAATCGAAAAATGTGAATTAGCCGATGAAATATGTTATATTAAATGAAATAATAGTATCACTATCAATAAGTGATTATTGAGTGTTTCATTAAATCTTTCATTTGGATTATAATGATTATTGAGTGTTTCTAAGTGAAAGGTTAATTGGCTCTTGATGAATTTTACTTGTTATATTATTTAATTATCTGGAGGCTGAAACTGTTTTTGCTATATGATAAGCTAAAGATGATGATGTTTTCGTAATATGGTTCGGGTTTAAATGGATAAAAACCTCTAATGAGTTTAAGGAAACACACATATTCAACATTTTTTTTTTCTTTTTCTTTTTGTAGAGATTTTTTTGTGGAGGAAGATTTATATTTGGACCTGATGTGGGATCACTGTTTTTGTCTACCCTTTTAATCGGTGGACCAGCATTGGCATTTTGTATACAGACGTTTATGAAGGCGAAAGACAATAGTAAATGGTATCCTGTGGCGGCAATTGGACTTCTACTAACCTTCTTGGTAAGTTTTTATTTGGATGCTACGCTTACTACTACGCCCTCTACCAATCATATTAGATTTTCCTATGAGGACGTCGTTTAGTAGTCATGTATGGAGGACTGAACTGAAGATTCCTCCATTGCACTTGAAACTTTGCACAAACTCCATTTGCCTTCATTTGTGGTGTATAGTATGCTTTCATCATGATAAATTGACATAATGGTAACGATTAACGAGTATATGTATGACATCAAAATTTATTTTATCTTTGATTAAAAGTGGTTAATGGTAACAACTAACAACCATCTACACGAACTTTTCATACTTGAGGTCCGAGATTTGTATCTATGAGATTGAAAAGTTCATACTTGAGGTTGTGTACATTCAACACTCCCAGAACTCATCGTAACTGGGAGCTACTTATTGGCATTGGAGCACTGAATGTTGCTGTTATTGCCAGAACTTATACAAAAAGTTAAACTTCCACATGGACCGTGTTTGTGTGTATTAACCACAACTGATACGAGGATGACTATTGCTTCTCCTTTTCCATCCGAGAAGTTAAAGCCTCAATCACACATGTATATGCATACGAACACCAAGTGTTACTCCCTCTATCCTTATGACTTTGCCACACTTTTCTTTTTGACCTTCCCTTTATTTTGCCACAATTTCCTTTCATGAAAATGTCACCACCACTTTCTTTTATTCTCATTCACACATTTCAACTCTCCTTTAATGTCATCCACACAATTTAAATAGTCCCACCATCTCTTAATCTTTGCACAAAGTTCCATTGTTGCAAACTATAAGGGTCTAAGGGTGTAACTTTATTTCCAACACGGCAGAATCTATCACTGGCTGAAAAGATTTGTTTCAACTGTAATAAATGCCTTTCTGAATGAAAGGCAAGATTACAGTCCATCCTCAATTAACTTAGAAAAATATCTTATTGAGTTATTCAATGGCATTTGGGTAATGGAATGTGGTATCTAAATGAAATTGTTCAAAACATTACACGGTTAAATCTTTTTTAACCGAGTCCTTGTCTCTCTATCCCACTTAAGAACTAGAAAATGAATGTTCACAAATAAACTATTTTTCTCGCCTGACCAAAATTATTTATGCAACGAGTTTGCAAGTAAACACATAGATAATCTTCAATACATGCCAGCCTGATCTTCAGTACTCTTTCATGCAGGATTTAATGTTTTTATATATGACTTCTGGTAGAGATCCTGGAATAGTCCCTAGAAATGCAAGGCCCGTGGAACAAGATGATGGATCTGACATAACAAACCCTTCAATGGAATGGGTTCACGGAATGCATCCACAGTACAAGATTCCTAGAGTGAAAAATGTTTTTATGAATGGTTATATCGTTAAGGTGAAGTTTTGCGATACATGTTTGCTTTATCGTCCTCCTCGTGCTTCCCATTGCTCCATTTGCAACAATTGTGTACAACGATTCGACCATCATTGCCCCTGGGTCGGTCAGTGTATTGGACTTGTAAGTGGATTATTTTTTTGTTTTCCTAGTAGAGGTGTTTAAAGGGTCGGGGCCCGCTAAAAGCCCATGACCCGGCCCATCTTCAGAGGGTCAAGCCTGTTAAAATTTTAAAGGGCCTGGCTTTTAACGGGTCGAACAAAACTTAGTCCATATAAAAATAGTATGCACTATAAAATGGGTCAGGTCGGGTTGGGTCAAATGGACTGCTGACCCAATACGACCCACTATAAAATAATGTGACCGGACCTGTTAAGAAATTGCCCGGCTCCGCCCCATTGAAAACCTCTGATTCTTAGTGAATGCACCTGATAAGTCACATCATGCAATAATATCCGCGAGTTATTCATTGAAACGTAGATGAGATTAGCTTTTGTTTTGTAAGAGATGGAGGTGGAGTAATAACTAAGAACCTTACTGATCATTATCATCATATATACTTGTAGTAATGCATAATGCATTATTCTTTGAGTTAATACTTAATAGACATCATTGTTCTTGTTTATGCAGCGAAACTATCGTTTCTTCTACATGTTCATATTGACAGCAACTATCTTGTGCTTGTATGTCCACATATTTTCTTGGATTAGCCTAGTGCAACAACGGAGAAGTATTTTGAAGGCTATGGCACGGGACGTCCTCTCCGTTATTTTGATCGTATACTGCTTCATAGCTTTTTGGTTTGTTGGAGGCTTAACTTTTTTCCATTTCTACCTTATTAGTACCAATCAGGTAATTGTCAATTGTTAGTGTATAACTTCAGTTCAGGCTTGATTTGTGGCATTTTCATGAACATCTTGATTAGAAAATTTCTTTATTTGTCCTTGTGAATTTGCTATTGATAGTGACATCTTATGAGGCAAATATCTGTTATATACTCTAACACACCCCTTCAAAAGAGAGCTCATTGGGCTAGAAGTATGGATGCGCACATGCACTGAATATTTCACAATGAGAGGTGGTTGAGATTGATACGCGTGACTTCTGGTCATGTTGGATTTGATATATGTCAAGGAACCAACTCAACCAAAAGCTTAAACTGATGATTGAAGCCCCATAATATGTTATATACTCTAACAATATCGTTGTCAGTAGCAAATTCACAACTCACAAGGACAGAGGGAGTAAGAAGGAAAAAACAAAAGGAGAGTAAATATCCTAATGAAGGAATACGGTTTCTTATGCTTCATTTGACTTTAAATACGTGTATCCTAATGAACTACAATACGTACATGAAGTGAAGATTTACGCCAGAAACTGAAACCAAAAAAGTTGCTCACATAGCTAATTCATAAAAATTACTGTATCGGGCTTCTATAAATTCAAGAATTGTTGGGATCATTGCTTAGCTGCATTTACACGATTATCTACAGAAATTATGATAGATAAAAGCATTTTTTCATCAATATGAAACTAAAATATAAGCTAACATGATTCTTGGATCGAGTCTCATCCTTTTTGAACATGTGCAGACTACTTACGAAAATTTTCGCTACCGCTATGATAAAAAGGAGAATCCATATAATATAGGGACACTCCGGAACTTTAGCGAAATTTTTTGCTCTCCATTGGCTCCGTCTTTGAATGATTTTCGAAAAACTGTGATTGAAGAGGAGCAGGCACCAGACGAACAGTTCCGCTCATCTTTTAATGTGGATATTAGCTCTAAGGAGAAAATAGACATTGAAATGGGTGATAACTATCAAGATGATGATGATGATTCGGCACTACCTAAGATTTTACGAAATTTAAGCTATGATTATATAGAGGATAACTTGAAAAGTAAAGATGGTGGCATGATTGCCGATCCATTTTTGGAAGATGAAGAACCTCTACATATTTTGCATAATTCCCTTGCTGAAGATGAGTTTAATGGCGGAAAGCTTCATTAAAGCAGCTCTTCGTGTCTCAGTGCCAAGAAAACTCGAACACAGGTTCATAACTTTTTACCTTTCTTTTCTATGCGTAGTATATTCTATGTAATTATATTCAGTTTTCTTAGGGGCTTAAGATCCTGAGTTTAGATAGTTCGCCCGAAGTTGCTATTAACGGTGCAGAATTAGCATCTTTCATTAGTTCTACTATAGTTCACTCACCAAGGGTATTGAAAAAATACGGTAATGAGACACTGGTACGGAAACAGGAGTGATGCGATACCGTAAAGCCAAATATCGGTCGAAAGCACGAGATATCCCTTGAAACGTTCCAAAATGCTTGTTCTTTTACACCTTTACAACACTGGAATATGTAAGCTCGTTCTTTAGAAAACCTTTTGCAATGCAGCCTTGTTTTTTGCTCTATGGTGCATACTGCATTACACCCTTTTAGCTACCTCACAATTTAGGCAAATAGACTCTGTATCAAGGGTATCCAGTGCATACCATAGTGCAAAAATGCGGTAATTTGCGGTTGTGGTCGAAGTAATCAGACAATGATACGGAAAGTCAAACATCGGCGGAAAGCAAGAGACATCCCTTGAAACGTTCCAAAACGCTTGTTCTTTTACACCTTTACAATACAGGAATATATAAGTTCGTTCTTAGAAAACCTTTTGCAATGTGGCCTTGTGTTTTGCACTATGGTGCATACTCCATAACACCCTTTAAGCTTATCACACAATTTAGGCAAATAGACACTCTGAATATTTCTCATCACCAGAGTATTTAAACTTCAAGGAAACGATATAAAAGATTTATCTGACTTTCGCTTTATTACTCATTCTGCATCATTTTTCAAGTGTTCTAAACGATACATTTCTTCGTGTTACAGGCATGATCAACACCGGTCTTTATAGCACGATATGAATTCAGCTAAGCGTTTATCATAATCTGTACATATCACACATGTGACCTGATTAGGCTCACAATAAAATGCACATAAAAACCATGCTATGGTGGAGCAGGGTGAGTCTCCAGGAATGATAGATCACTCAACCTCAAGACACTTAGAACTACATTTTATGTATTTCAGATTTCAAACTGTAACTTCTTTTTGGGATATAGTTTTTGTAGGGTTTGAAGAGCTGACAATACAAAGTCATACATGTTGATTTTCAAGTTTATTTTTCTTCTTCCCTTATGGCAAGTGTATATTATTGCTAACTAATTATTACACTTACAAAAGGATTGATAATTTTATTTTTCAAATAATAGATACTAGTTTTAAACCTTGCGTGATGAATAAATCTTTGTGTTCAATATTATTTTTTTGTTGGTGTGTTCGGTAAATAGTTGTTGGTTGAAATTATTGGTTGATTTGATTAGCTGGAAGTGTTGTCTAAAAATGGAGTAATTGTTTTAATTAGCTATTTAAGCCAATTGTTAAGGAAATGTTTGGTAATATCTATTTTCAATCAAGAAAAAAAGGTAAAGTAAGTGAAACGATTCGAAATAAATAAAGGCATATTTAAAGGAACAAAAGGAGCATCTGTAGACTGTAGCCATATACTTTGTAGTCACCACATGTTATAATACAATCATGGTTTAGAAATGCGTATGCTGAGGTGGATGTGTGGGCACACTTTGATGAATCGAATTAGGAACCAAGCGTTAAGGGACAAACTAGGGGTAGCCCCTATATTTGGAAAAATGCGCGAAAATAGATTGAGATGGTTTGACCATGTGCAGAGAAAGACCTTCGACGCACCGGTGAGGAGGGTAGAAAGCATTTTTGTAGAGGGTTAGAGGAGTCAAGGAAGACCCAAAACTTAGGGTGAGCAAATAAGAGTTGACTTGCATGAGTTAAACCTCTCTGCGGACCTGACTAGGGATAGGAGCAATTAGAGACGCTATATCCATGTCTTAGATTACTGATGTCCTTTTAGTTTATGTTTTTAGTGTCCTTAACCTCCTGCTTTTAACGTCTCATTTCTATTAGCGCTTTGTTTTTTTTTGTAATGGTTCTTATTTTTATAGGCCTTTAAGTTATCTTTCACGTGTAATCACATCTCTTTATCATCCTCGAGCCGAAGGACTCCTTTGGCCGCGCTCTCCTTTATGGGTATGAGTTGCCGCTGTCTTTCCCTCCCTAAACACTAGCCTTAGTTTCTATGAGCAGGATATACTGGGTAGGATGATGATGATGATGGTTAAGACCAATTGGAAACAAAAATCTAGATTGTCTTAAGGAGGATCAAATTATCAAACAAACACATCTTTGTGATCCCATACATAAAAGATCAATTAAATTTGGAGAGCATTACAACACATGAACACAAGCCAAAGCCATACAAACCTCAAATATCTCAACATAAACTCAACATATGAAGAAATTATAACCACAAGTATATTGAAGCCAAGTTGAAGCACACCCATAACTTTTAGAAATAAACCAAATAATCCCATCAAAAAAATCAAAACCATCCCATCATCAAATGCCACGTGTCAGTCAATCACTTGGACCTCAAGATTTCATTGGATCAAATTCATTACCCTTAACCCAAAAAAAAAAAAAAATTCCCATCCAAAAATTGTTGATAATTGTATACAAATACAAGTACTCCTACTTCATTCTTTCTTCCTTAGCTCATCATCCATTCTTCATCCTTACTTCCATCCCCAACCAAAATGGCACTCCTAAAACCCATTTCCAAGTTCACCCCAAACTTGAACCCAAACCCGAACCCATTAACCCGACCCACAACCAAATTCTTTAGAGTTTCAATGTCAACAACCACTCCTACACCCACAAAACCATCATCAAAAAAAGGGAACAAGAAAGAAATTCAAGAAACCCTTTTAACACCAAGGTTTTACACGACTGATTTTGATGAAATGGAGCAGCTATTTAATACAGAGATTAATAAGAACCTAAATGAAGCTGAATTTGAAGCGTTATTGCAGGAATTTAAGACTGATTATAATCAAACTCATTTTGTGAGAAACAGTGAGTTTAAGGAAGCTGCTGATAAGATTGATGGGCCTTTAAGACAGATTTTTGTTGAGTTTTTGGAAAGGTCTTGTACTGCTGAGTTTTCTGGGTTTTTGCTTTACAAGGAACTTGGTAGGAGGCTTAAGGTATTTTACTTTGATTACTCTTAAAATGTTTCAATTTTTTTGGTTTAGTGTAATGTAATGAAGTTTTGGTTATTTTAAGGGTTTATAAATTTATTGATGTGGCTTAGTTTATTAAATTAAATAATTGAATTAGAGATATAGGTACTTTTTAGTTGATTTGATTTTTTTACACGGATATTGTCATCCTTTATTTTTATTTCACGTTGAATATATAGCGTTAGACTTTTATGTGACTGAGATATGAAAAAGTACGTAAGTAAATAATACATTGTAGTTTTTAAACCATACCCTGGTTATAGTTTTATGAGCCATAATTTAAAAATTTTGATTGAATTTGTCACTTAAAGATCTAAAGTTAATGGTTTGTTGATTTATCTATGTTAATTGGGTGTGTATTTGGATGGTTTTGTAGATTAATTTGGAAATTTGAAAACTATATTTTTGTTGTTATGGTTTTTTCCCAAAAAACAGTATGCTTTTTTTGGTGTACATGTTGATTGTTGCAAAATTAAAATAAAGGGCCCAACCGGGTTTGAACCGGTGACCTCTTGATCTGCAGTCAAATGCTCTACCACTGAGCTATGGACCCTTTGATTGTTAATTTACACCTCTATTATAATAAAAAATTGCTGTGAGGAACGATCTTTTCGAGATGGTTCGTCTATCTTGGATCTGCAGTCAAATGCTCTACCACCTTTGATACTTATTTTACACCTCTATTATTTACAATTCATAATTACAAATTTCTTTAGTTTACATAAAAGTGTCTGATTTCAGTTGTCAGTCTTGTGAGTTGTGAGTTGTGAGTTGTGAACTTGTGACACTTAACAATGATAGTAGTGTAATATGTTATTTAGATTGATATGTCCATATCCAATTTGGTTGTCTTACACGCACTACATTCAAGTGTCAAGAATTTAACATGGATATTTGATTTAAGCCTCAAGTAATGTATATGCCATTTTCATACCTGATATGCTTTTTATTTGCAGAAAACAAACCCAGTGGTGGCTGAGATTTTCTCCCTTATGTCTAGAGATGAAGCCAGGCATGCTGGGTATGTATTATTCCCCCTTAATTATTTTCCAAACTAATAATCAGAGGTGGATCTAGTACAAAATCATATAATGTCGATAATATTTAGAAAATGTGCTTAGAGACTTGAATTCATATCAACGCATTCATATAAAAAAACTTCTACCAACTCAACCAACACATACATTAATATCTATACTTCTAGAAGTATATGATTTTATACATCATTGACTGATCTTATATCCGCCCCTAGACATAATCAAATCCAAGAAGTACTTATCTTGAAAAATGTTGTCAACTGCTGCTATGCAGGTTTTTGAACAAAGGATTGTCAGATTTCAATTTGGCCTTGGACTTGGGTTTCCTGACTAAGGCAAGGAAGTACACATTCTTCAAGCCAAAGTTTATCTTTTATGCGACTTACCTATCGGAAAAGATCGGATACTGGAGGTACATTACGATTTACAGGCACCTAAAGGAGAACCCTGAATACCAGTGCTACCCGATCTTTAAGTACTTCGAAAACTGGTGTCAAGATGAGAACAGACATGGAGATTTCTTCTCCGCTCTTATGAAGGCTCAGCCGCAGTTTCTCAATGACTGGAAGGCCAAACTCTGGTCTCGTTTCTTCTGTCTCTCGGTAATTAACACTTTTCGGTTGTCAGCATTCGCACCTTTATCCTTGCTAAACCCGATGTGTTCATTGATGGTTAACTTTTGTTGTATTGGTGTTTTGACATAGGTGTATGTTACTATGTACCTCAATGACTGCCAAAGGACCGCTTTCTATGAAGGGATTGGTCTTGACACCAAAGAATTCGATATGCATGTCATCATTGAGGTGAGACTGAAATTTGACCAATCATCTCCATAACAACTGACTTTAACCGCTTGCTTATTAGCTAAAAAGTCAACCAATATTTCTTGTTCGTCAAACTAAACAATAGCCATTTGCCAAACAGACTATGTAAAGTTTTTGCGAGCACCCTTGAACTAAAACGAGATAAAACCACTTAATTGTTTGCTTGTATCTATACTTGAATATTGATGCTTTCGCCTTGGCAGACCAACCGCACAACTGCGAGAATATTCCCAGCGGTGTTGGATGTGGAGAACCCGGAATTCAAGAGGAAGCTTGACCGAATGGTAGAGATAAACGAGAAGCTGATCGCTGTAGGACAGGGCGATGATATTGGTTTCGTAAAGAACTTGAAGAGGATCCCGTTGGTAGCAGCACTGGTTTCGGAAATCTTGGCTGCGTATCTGATGCCACCTATTGAATCAGGCTCAGTCGATTTAGCAGAATTCGAGCCACAGCTTGTATATTAGATTTCCCAATGTATTCAACCATATCATTCCTTATAGTAGTTTATACTTGAGGATAACTCGCATTTCGGAGAACCAAGAAGTTGTAACAATATGTAAACTTATGAATTGCGGATTTTGACATCTTGCATTGTTTATGATACAATGATACAACCTTGTTTTGCGTATATTTTCTTATGCATGAACCATAATCTGAAATTACAGATGACCCTAAGTGTTCACTACACCAAAAATCTGCATTTACAGATGTGTATTACCCTGTTCTCATGGCACGCGTGACTCACGACACATATTACATAAGAAGGTTCAACACTAATTCAAATGAACCCGGATCAGTAAAACATAATTCGCTAGTTAGTTCGCCTTTTAGATTCCTGATTCACTCAAAATGTTACAAAAATAGCCTAAAACCAACCATTCGATTTGCGATTCGCAATGCAATTAGCGATTCATGTGACACTGACCCGGATCAAGAGAATGTCGAGCTTTTGAGAAACAACAAGGGCTTTGGACAATACTAAATTCTGATCGATTTCAATGATTAATTTGAAGTTAATATATCGAAAAAACTTTACACTTTGTTTTATGGATAGTGAGTACAATAGGGACTCCTACTTGAAAGGTTCTATACTCCTAACTTTTTTCAGCGGATATACGAATGCCAAATCAAAGACTTACAAAAAAGAAAAAAGGAGAAAAGTACAGAGATTATTCTGATTTTGGCTTGGTGTCCGATTTCTCTTTTGTGTCGGGGAACAACACCGTGAACATCCATACCGCCAATAAGGTTGCCTCGACTGGAGCAAGCCAATAGACAAATATGTGTTCCTTAGTTATGTGATCACCACGAGCGTATGCCCATCCCGTCACCTACATCAACAAGCAACAAAACTGATCATTGAACGAAAATTCAGTAACTGATATTAGACAGCGTAAAAGATATCGTAAAGGCACATACAGAAGCTGGGTTCATGCATCCACCAGTTAAATCCGAACCAAGAAGGTTAAGGGTGAGTTTCGAAAGGCTAGAAATCCACGTCTTAGTCATGAAACTTCCCGGAATTGTTCTCGACAATGACATAGAAATGAAAACAATCAAAAAGGTTAGGATTCCTTCTGTTAACGCGCCTTGATGGATGTTAACGTTCAGCTTTGGTCCCCGGCCAATTTCAGGGAAAGTATAAATTAGGAACTTAACTCCATATATAGCACCAAGCACCTGAAATGGACATAAGGCGAATAGTTTGAAAAATAGATGAACAGGAAGATGCCTCACTATGTCCTAAAGCAAGATAGTCCAAAAACAGAAACAATAACAGAGAAGTGAACTCTCATATCTACCAAAAAAGGCCAGTAACTACAACAACAATAACAATGCCAGAGTGGAGTCGGCTATATGAACCAATATATCAGTTCCAATACATGTCAAACATCGACGCTTGGATCTGCGTCTAAGTAGAAAGTACAAAGGACATAAAAATGGCAGGCTTCACTTCCAAATTCCAAAACTATAGCCACAGGCCACAGCTAGAGGTGTTTAAAACAAACGCGGCGATTCGATATTTATTAAAACCTTATAACCGAACCTGACTTTGACTTGACTTCAAAATGACTTAAAATTTACGTAAAAACCAATGTAGACACATGATCTAATTTTAACTAACTCTAAACACCCAACCAGAAATCAACCGGATGACCTGAATGTACACATATTGAAATAGCAAATATTAACCAATATCACATTAGAATATAAAAGTGTAGCAAATTTAAGAGCAGAAAAAGAGTGATTTTATAAATGTCAAAGTAGATTTCAAAAGAACCCTCCTATAACAAAGCTCAAAATACAAGCACATGAACAAGTACAGCACAATGTCCCTGTTTCAAGCATAAAATGGCCTAAATGGGACATATAAGTGATACTCCACACTTGACACTACCATTGAAAAGCGTGCACTGTTATATGGAGTATCACCAATTTCAAAAATCCATCAATACTCTTAAATGTCTCAATTTCATTGAAAAAAGAAAGAATATATCAAGTACAAATCTCAATTTAGGACATACTACAAATGGTAAAACAACACCAAAACATAAGTACTTCCCTTAGTTCAAATTAGTTGCTCTACTCTTTGTTTTCCAATATACTATTTTAATTCTTCATCTCTTTATCGTTGCACCATCTAAGTTATAAAAATATTGACTTGAAATATGCATTGGCAAGAATCAAACAAGATACCAGATGTCTATGTTCTTCTTTATACATCAGAAGTATGTAAACAATACTCCCTCCGACACACTCATTTTGCTTCAACTAGTATTTTGATTCGTCCCACTCATTTTACATTATTCTACTTTTGGATAATAATTCATCACTTTCTTTTAATCTCATTCATATATTTTAACATAGTTCATTTTGTCTTTAGTTATTACCAATATCCACTTTTTTCCCTTTGCTCCTAATTGACCAAGACATAGGGAGTATTGATCAGTAAATAACACCTATAACAACTAATTTATGCTAGGTAGTATTAACAAGAAAATAATTCAACTTTCAAAACCCAAAAAAATCCTAAGTTGAAGTAATATCAAACTAAAAAGCATAGAACTTTCCCAAATATAGCAATAATAATAAATAAAACAACCAAACCCATTAAAAAATCAAAATTTCTAACCAAATCAATCTCAATAGGATTAAAAATAAAACCCAAATTAATCAAATAAATGATAAAAAGTGGTAAGAAATCCATACCTGAGCTGGAATTCTTCCTCCAACAATGAACAAAAACTGACTAAAACCCTCAGAAATTGCTCCAGCCAATAAATTCAATGGATTATAAGTAGCACCTCTTGCATATTTACTCAATAACGCAAACAAAAATAAATTAATAACAGAAAAACAAAGCTTAACGATTTCTCCTGTAAAATTATGGTTAAAACCCAGAAAATGGAATACAAAGATTTTGACAAGAACACCAAAACATACCCACATAAATGAGAGCACAAAATCTGAAACTAATAACAACCCAGATTTTCCCATTTCAAATTGAATTTAATGATTGATTTACAAAGTTTTTTCTTCTTCTCTATCTTTAGACTTTGAGTGTCAGAATTCTATGAAATTCTCCATTTTTTTATGTTGTGGTTGGGAATAATGATATGGAAAGCTAACGTTAGCTGTTTTACTAATTTATAAAATTTGTGGGCCGTAATCGTCAACAAGATTCCAAAGTATACCCGCGCTGAAAGTGGATTTGATGGTTCGATATATATGTGATCTTATAAACGAATCCGTCTTTTATCTGATTTTAAAAATAATTTATAATTATTTAAGAATGAATATGAACACAATCACACAAAACTTGATTTTAAAACCGAAAACCCGAAATCAACCCGATGATCTGAATAAATTCCTCTACTTATTTGAATTTCAACAAATGTTGTATGAGACGATTTCACTAATGTGATCCATGTATAAGTTAAATAATCTAATTAATATAAATTTATAGGATGTAAATTTCTTATTTAAAGTCGTCTCACCGTTAAAAGAGTCTTTCACAAGAATAACTATCAAGGTTTTGTGAGCTTTTACAATTGGTTCTTAATAGTTTATTTGTTAGATGTTGGCTCATTCATTTGATTTACTCACAGCATTCCTTAATAAAGTTCTCATAAGAAATATTTATAGAAATTAAGAAAAAGAGAATCTTTTAGATAGTACATATATTATTTTATTGCATAATAAATTTGATGGAAGAAAATTGAGGACCATAGATATTAAAAAAATATTAAAATAAAGTTAGTGGAAAAAAATATGAGGACAAGAAGTATTATTAAAATATTAAAATATTAAAATGAGTAAAGTTATTTTTGTTCAAACTTTGTGATATAAATGGAAAGATTTCTTATTAGAACAACAAATGAAAAACGAAAAGTGAGAACTTCTTTGAGTTTCGGAGGGAGTAATTGATTAGTTGGTAACATTAATTATTTAATTGAAAATTTTCCTTAATGAAGGAACAATATCACCATTTGTGTTCAAAACGATATTAAAGTGGGTGATTGACTCAAACCATATATACTCGCTAGAGATCCTTATATGCCATAAATTTGTATTTCTCGGTGATTTCCTAAGTTCAAAATAATTGGTTGAATTCCATAAAACCATTTCACTAAAGTTTATTGACATTCTTTTATCAAGCAAATCAGCTTCATTTACTTATAAAAAATAATCCACATTATTTATGCTCTTATATACTGTAACAAAAGATTTCCTTTTAACGGGACAACCCGACAACGATTAGTAGAGATAATTTGCAAAATTAGTGATAATTATTTTGTTTACTTTTATTAACGAATTCAATAATATATCAATGAATAAATTTACATACCCAGTTTGAGAATAAGCTCTCAAGCTATATATCTCACAATGGAGATCTCTGGAGATCTCTGGAGATCTCTTACAATACAAATACATTGAAAGAAAAGCTCTCTTGGTATTTTACCCTATCCTCTTATAATGAATCAACCCTTTTTACAAGTGTTGTGTGTTGATTCTATAAATGCATAAGCCCTTTATGTAGAGGGTACACAATATTCTAGAATCACACATTAACTCTACAATAACTCACTACATTAAACCTAGAAATAATGCCCCATTAAGTCACACACTTAACTCCACAATAATGTAGCAATACATCATAGAAAAAGTCGCACATTAACTCACCAATAAATAGCAATTAATTACATATTTAATTTCCCTTTTGTTGCACCCTTACGCCCTGTTCGGTAGATAGTAATAAACGGTGATAATGAAAATGAAAAATTAGTGTAATTTTGGTTGAAAAATCTCTTGGTTATCTTGATGGTTATGCTTGTCCAACTTCAATCATCTCATTTTCTTCATAAAATTTATTGCAATGCGCTTACCATCGGAAGAGGTGGTGTTAGATGGTAATGAAAATTTGTAAATAAAAAAACTTTTATATTCAAAGTTTCATTACCATGGGAATGATATGGAAAGTTTGATGAAATTTTAAACTATAAATCATTTCCATCACCACCATTTAATACCACTAACCAAACGGGCCGTTAATATTGCTCTCAACATAACATGCCTTGTTTTGAGTCATTGAGTCACCACTATCACACATAGATAATTTATTTGTCCTACTATAAACATAATATACGAAAAATCTTCTAACTTATTTTAAATGTCCAACAAATATCACAATAACAAAGTTTTTACAATAATGACCTTAATTAGATTTTTCAATAACGAAATAAACTGAATAAAACTAACAAAACACTAAACAAAGACTAGTAAGTTTATTTCAAGCAGTACATTGAAATGAGCCGGCAGTATTTTGAGAACAACGCAAAGGAGCACAACAAGCTCGAAGGCCGGGCTCACATGAATGTCCAATGTGCTGTTCACAGCTTGAATTTTCACACTGGTGAACACCCTGTGATACTTCCTGACATTGTAATCCGCTACAACAGTTTGGTGATGCAACATTACATGCTTCTTCATCTCCCACGCAACCCTTAACTGATACCATTTTCATCATCACTATAGATAATTTCATATAAAACAAACTATATTAGTCTAATTTTATTTTATATGTAATAGAGGCGAAGCCAGAAAATAAAAATTCAGGCCGGATAATTATAATTTAATATCAACAATATATAATTGAATATTTTACGAGGAATGGACTAAACAAATAGATCACAAGAATAGACTGCGTGTAGCTTCGCCCTTAGCTTGTATGTTATAATGTTAACTTATTTAATTATACTAGATTTCTTACATCAAAATTGATCTTATTTAGCTATTCTAGTTTGTGATTAAAATTAATTTAGTGATTATATGGTAACAGATTATGTTGACTAATTGTAATTAGATTTTTAGATTATAATAACTTAATTGAAAAGAAAATTAATCATAAAGTGTGGTAATTATTGGCCTTTTGGCTAAAATAAAGTGTGGTAATGTAATATTAACAATATTTGAAATCTACAAGGGAGCCAAATTACTAAAATCAAATGATTAATAGTTAATACCAATGAGTAGAAGAAAATATTTGTATTATGAATATTGATATTTGATTGTCCAATAATTTTATTTATTTTTATTTAAAATGTAAAAAATGTTGCCTACTTAGTTAGACTACTTAGAATTTGACAAATAACATGACTAAAAGCTTTAAGATATAAATCAACTTACTAAATTATCAAGAAACAAATTAAAACATTATATTAATGATAACAAGATTAAAAATATTTATCTATATATATATATTATATATGTATTACTAATTAAAACAACGTTGAAAATCGTCTATAACAAAAATTATAATTTGGATAACAAGATAAAATTAAATATTTACTTACATATTTTAGAAAGAATTGTATTACTACAGCTAAGAGCAGGGAGTTTGCAAGCAGAAGGAAGTTGGCTAGCCACCCTAAAGGTGTTGCAAAGGCAGCCAGGTTCAACAGCTTGAAGGGCCCCACAGCACTTGGCGCTCGGAGCCGAGTTTTGTGTGCCAGGGAGGACAAAAGGTGCACACACATTTAGGTTACCAAGTTGGTTAGCACAAGTGTTTTGAGCTTGAGCCATTGAGGCCTTTATTTTCATTCCTAGTACAATTATTATTATTACAACCAAATAAATAACCTTAGCAAGTGATGTTGATTTCATGTTAATTCTTGCCATTTTTTATTATTTTTTCTTTTTATTGATTTTGATTTATTTGATATATAATTATATTGTTTGTGATTTTATGTAAATAAGATTAAATTTGTAATGAGGGAATTAGAGCTAGGGTTTAAGTAGTTACAATGTGATGTTTTGCATGACTTTTTTATTAGTAAGTCATCAAATTTGCATTCCATAAAAGATGTATAGCAAAGAGTTAAGAGTGATGTTAATTGAAATGTACAATGATCTTTCAATTTAAGTTCAAAATTAATA
The DNA here is from genome assembly GCF_026212465.1 of Amaranthus tricolor. Lineage (NCBI taxonomy): Eukaryota > Viridiplantae > Streptophyta > Magnoliopsida > Caryophyllales > Amaranthaceae > Amaranthus > Amaranthus tricolor. The sequence goes on from NC_080047.1 coordinate 44,319,171, forward strand.
AAATTAATGGCATGTGAAATTTTAAATTTCCGTTCAACGATTTAATTTAGTGCTTAATTAACACTAATATATTAATTTTGTGTGATTAACATATATATAAATAATAATATTTGATTATTTTTAGGAAAATTTGTAAATAATTTTTTTTTACTATTGCTTATTGATTCAAAATACCCCCAACTATTATTTAACTTTGTGTATCCCATATATTGAGATATACTTAACCTTGAACACGATATACATTGTTTTCAACCAGCCTTTTAAGGGTATTTTGAGTCAATAATTAATATTGTTTTGTCGCTCTCTGTACGGTTCGGGATTGAAAAAGCCCATTGTATGAGAGATATATTGGTGTTTTTTTGGCCGGCTTACAAAAACCAATTGCCAGTCTCAAATACATTAACCTTAGTTATCTTCTTCTCTATTGCAATTCTTCTATTTGAATGTATTAAAACCAATTTAACTTAATTAATTAGAACACATATATTTGAACTTATTGGACATAAGATGTGGGAGCGAGAATAGATTCACTTTTTAAAAAATTCTGTTTATTATGGATGATTGATGGTGTTCAAAATGCAAAATGATTTAAAGTTTTGTTTAAGTCATCTGTATGTTGAACAGAAAATTTGGGATTGGATCTCTACTAGGTGTAGGTATCAGCTGGGGGTTTCTTGACTGTGCACATCCTCTTTGCTCTCTCCTTGAAGGGAACAGGTATGGTTTGTCTACATCTTTCAGGAAAAAAAAAACCTCACCCGGACCCTGCCTTATACGGAAAACTAAAAGTATTCTTTATCTTTGCTAGTCATTTTGACCTACTTTATAATTAATATCCATTTCTCTAAAAAGTAATGTTTTTATGGATAGACGATGCTTGGAAAAAAACTTGAATTCAACGCTTAATGTTCAAATGCAGCTACACCATAGTCAACTAAATTGAAAAGTAAAAACACTATAACACAATAATTTAAACATATTAAGTATTATCACAAAGCTTTATGATCCAATCCATTTATGATAATTATAGTATATCAGCAACCCTTCAAACAACTTGACACTCATACGAGCCAGGAGCAACAGCAACACACCCATATGGTTCACAGCAATCACGTACGTCGGGTTCACATGAATGTCCCACGTGGTCTTCACAAACTTCAGACTCACACTGGTGAACACCTGGAGAAACTTCTAAACATTCCAGTCCTTGACAACAGTCTGAATTAACAGGATTACATAGTTGTTCCTCTACAGTACAAGCTTTAGTAGAAATCATTTGCAGCATTACTGTAGAAACCATAAAGAATCAAACTATTAGCATAATTTCCTTTTTTCTATATGATATAATTCAAAAAAAAAAAAAATACGTATATATAAAAAAGGGAAAAAAAAAAAGAAAGTAAATAACATGTTGCAAGGATAAAAGAAGTTGCCAATTTAATTTGCTTGTGATTGCCATCCTCTCAATTGCTTGCTCGAAAATCTAGCTCGATCGATCGAAGTTGTGTGTGTAGTATACTTATAAATTTAGGTTATTTTTTTTGTGTGGACTTCCCATTATCTTTCTTTCTATATATAGAAATTGTGATCCTCGTTTCTAAATATATTTTATTTGGTCAGCTATGTCAAAGATTCTACTTACACACAATGTTGTTATATGGTGTATTACTAATGCATTATTATATATAGCTCTACAACTTAAATAACACTCTAAACGTACAACTAGAGAAATACAATGACTCCAAAATACTAGCTTGATATTGGAACTAAGGTTTCGTTTAAGTATTATTCCAAATTAGTTAGTTGACAATTGTAATTAATTGGTGCCCATATTTAATTTAATTAAATGATATGTAATTAATTATTAAAAATACTTTCACACAATGTTGTTATATGATGTATTACTTATTCATTATTATTATATAGCTATTAAGCTTAATAACACTCTAAAGTTTGCTGAGATAGATTTACGAAGTCCTTAATTAAACCAGAGTCAGAGCTAGAGCTAGAGTCAGTAATCCAGTCACCCGTGCACAAATTAAAGTCCGTGAAGAAGAAGGGTAGCGGACATATCATACTTGTATCCCTTCTAAAAAGTAAATAAGAAGAAATACGCGCACTAAGAAAATTCCTTAATTACAACCATTATGATATATTAATGACAAAATCATTGATAATTAATGTTGATATTGTGTATAACTTAATAAATTAGTTTTCAAATAATTATATCATGGAAAAATGAAACCATAAATATTATTGGCATAATTGTTTACTTAAGTTTCTATTTCAAAGAGAGTTATCTTTATATGTTCTATTAATTCCTTAGTCCCATTGAATTTTTAAAGATTTTTTTTGTCCTTTTTTTAAGTTTTTTTTTCACTTTCTATTAAGGAAATTTCACCATTATTTTCAAATTTTTCACTTTTAAAAAAGATTTAAATTGAATTTTTAATTTTTGTCTACTTTGAAACATTCTTCACATTAGATCAAGTTTCTGGATACTTCTTAGTTTTTCTCCCATGGTCGGTTAAAACTAATTAAGTTCTAGGTCAAGATTCTATACTTGCACACAATGTTGTACTTATTCATTATAAATATATTATATAGCTATAAAACTTAATCACAATCATTATGATATCTTAATGATAAAATCATCCATAGTACTTTGCTAATAATGTTTATATTGCTTGTGTATGATTAAATAAATTAGATTTCAAAAAACTATATCATGTAAAAATGAAACCAAAAATATTATAATTTGTAATATTTTAACAGACTAAATATACATGCGTTAGCTTAATATAAAATGATCTCACAATAAGAAATTTTCATTTAGTAGTTTGTGTTAAAATTATGTTTAAAGTCATTTCAAAATGTCTATTTGGTCTATTGATAGTGACTGTGACCTATTTCAAAATTTGTGTTCCATAGGCCATAATTAAGATTACTCGCTAATAGGCATATCACCAGAAATTTCCGTTTTTAAGGTAAGATAATTAAACAAAAAAATTTTATTCAACGTGTATTGGTCAATAATTCTAAACTAGGGTCAACTAAGCTAAGAGGTATAGATATTATATTTTAAAATAATATAATAATTAATAAGCAAATTTTTTATTTTTGTATTAACATATGATGCAAATAGATAAAGTATATCATAGTTTCTACATGCTAAGCAAAACTCACCTAGCTTGCATTTCGTGAAGAGAAAATACATGCAGGCAACTTAAAAACGAAAATAAAAAAACACACAATGTAAAATAGAAAACTTAAGTTTCACAAAATGGATCACAACATTCATGAACACCAGGTTCGCATGAATGTCCTACGTGGTCTTCACAACCTACTGGTGAACATCTAGAAATACTTCCAAACATTTAAGTCCTTCACAACAGTCTGGATTTACAGGATCGTATGATTGTTCCTCTACAAGACAAGCTTTGATGGAAATCATTTGCAACATTACTGTAAAAGCCATAATAAAGATTTGAAGTATTAACACAATTATTAGTTTACGTCATAAGTTATAGCTTAATCAAATATGTATAATATAGAATAAGAAGAAAGAATTACATGTTGCTAGGATGAAAAAATTAGCTAATTTGATTTGCTTTTAATTCGTCATCCTCTCCCTTGCTTGCTCGAAAATCTCGATTGAAGTTAATTAGGCAACTAATATTTTGTTGTGGACTTTCCATTATCTTTATTTCAATTTATAGAAGTTTACTTGGGAGCTACACGTTGACTATATTCCATCATAACTGTACAATAGTGTCATACTCATGTATTTTTGAAAAAAGTAAATTGCTATTTATTTATGTAATGTTTGAAAACAATTATTTCATGTTAAATTATTAATTTTAATTATAAAATTATAAATAAAGAATTTGAAAATGACAAGATTTGAGTAGTCATTTTTAAATTCTCAACTTTAACTACTTTAAAAGAAATGGTGGATTTGATCTAAATTCAAATTTTAAAAATTTTTAATTTGCCAAAATAAAATTATCGTTTTCGAATATGACATTAAATAAAAGAAAATTATCTAATTCCTCTGGACTCAAGGAACTGGCTATGTGCATGTTATGTGGCTATTCTAATTTATTTTAAAAAATTAGTAATGAAATTTTTATTATTAGCACCAAATAAAATAAACTATTCTACTTATCGTTGATAGTCCTTGTGGGTCTGTGACCTATTTTAAAATTTGTGTCCCATAACTAAGGTTACTCGTTAATAGGCATTTCACTAAAAATTATCGTCTTCAAGATCAGATAATGAAAAAATTCAACATGTATGGTCAATACTTCTAATTTCTAAACTATGATCAACTAAGCTGAGAGTCATAAACATTTTAAAAAATTATGAAAAGCAAATTTATTCTTTTATAAACATATATATGATACAGAAAATAGATTAAAAAAAAAAAAATCATATAATGAAATTGCTAATTGGTAAGAGGAACTCACCTAGCTAGATTTATTTAGAAAAAAAAAATTTAAAACATACAACATAAAACATTATAACACAATATAATAAGCAAATTCTTTATTATTGTATAACCATTGATGCAAATATGTAAAACACATCATAGTTTTTACTAGGTAAGCAGACACACCTTGCTTGCATTTTGAGAAGGGAAAATACATAATATAGCAAATGAAATATCAAACTCCATTCATGATGATAATTGTAGTACGCCAACAACCCTTTAAACAAGTTGGCACTGATATGAGCCAGGAGCAACAGCAACACAACTATATGGATCACAACATTCACGTACACCAGGTTCACATGAATGTCCCACGTGGTCTTCACAATCTACAGGTTCACACTGATGAACGCCTGGAGAAACTTCCAAACATTCAAGTCCTTCACAACAGTCTGGATTAACAGAATTACATGGTTGTTCCTCTACAACACAAGCTGTAGGGATTAATTGCACAACCGAATAAAATGCTGTGCCGTTTATTATGCACTGCCTTTGTATTTATGATACAAGAGAGCCCTAGAAAAGACAAACTAGGAAAAAAGATAAATTAGGAAATACTCCTAAATTACCATAACCAAATTAGGAAATACTCCTAAATTATCTTAACCCCATTCTATGAGATATTTACACAATAATATACAAAATATATTGCAATACCCCCCTCAAGTTGGAGCATGGGGTTCAAAAATGCCCAACTTGAAAATAAGAAATTCAAACTGATTCTTTCCTAGCGCCTTGGTGAACACATCCGCCGATTGAGATTTGGTCGAAACATATGAGGGAGCAATAAGACCATCAGTTATAGCATCACGAACAAAGTGACAATCAATCTCAATATGTTTTGTGCGTTCATGAAAAACCGGGTTTTTAGCAATATGTAAAGCAGACTCAATATCGCAAAACAACGGAACAACCTTCGAATGATGTATCCCCAAACTCAATAATAAAGCCTTAAGCCATTTTAACTCACAAGTGATTGAGGCCATTGCCCTGTATTCGACCTCTGCAGAAGAACGAGACACTGTATGCTGTTTCTTAGTCTTCCAAGAGATAGGAGACTTACCCAGAAAAACTAGCCAACCCGTAAGAGATCGACGAGAGATTGGACAAGCTGCCCAATCGGAGTCACACCAACCGTGCAAAGTGAGGTCTGAATCTGCATGCAACAATATACCTTGTCCCGGAGTACCCTTCACATAACGAACAACACGAAGAGCAGACTCCCAATGTTCTACCCGAGGTGTTTGCATAAACTGAGATAAAATATGCACAGAATAGGCCAAGTCAGGTCTTGTGACTACAAGATAGATTAATCTTCCAACAAGTCTGCAATAAGACTCTGGATCTGCCAATAAATCACCTGTAGCTAAACCAAGTTTATGATTTTGCTCAATGGGAAAACCACTTAGCTTAGCTCCTAACAGCTCTGATTCAGAAATAACATCAAGAGTGTACTTTCTCTGGCACAAAAACACACCTGCAGAGCTACGAGCCACCTCAATGCCCAAAAAATATCTTAAAGGACCTAAGTCCTTCATTTTGAAACAGTCACTGAGATATGCCTTGAAAGCACAGAGAGCAGCAGAATGGTTACCAGATATAACAAGATCATCTACATATACTAGGACATTTATCTGAATAATAGCCTTAGTAAATGTAAATAAAGAGTAATCTGAATAAGATTGAAGAAAACCATACTCTTTTAAGGCGGAAACAAGCTTCGCAAACCAACAACGAGGAGCTTGTTTAAGACCGTACAAGGACTTGCAGAGTCTGCAAACTAAGGAGTTGTCTGAGTTTTCAAACCCGGGAGGTAGCTTCATGTAAACTTCTTCATTTAAATCACCGTGAAGAAAGGCATTGTGGACATCCATCTGATGAAGTTCCCAATTTTTGGATGCCGCAATAGCTAGAAACGTCCGAACTGTTGTCATCTTGGCCACTGGAGCAAAAGTTTCGTTGTAATCAATCCCTTCTTATTGATGATTTCCCAACACAACCAAACGAAACTTCAATCTTTCAACATCACCATTAGACTTGAACTTAGTACGATAGACCCACTGACTACCAAGAGCACGCTTACCCGATGGTAGAGATTCTAGAGTCCATGTGCCATTATCTTCTAACGCTTGTATTTCCTCATTCATGGACTTTCTCCAACCTTCGAACTTCATGGCTTCTTTGAATGACTTTGGATCATCACTCTTAACAATAGCTGCAACAAACTTTAGATAATTGACAGAAAAATTGTCACATTTAATATAGTGTGCTAAAGGATATGAGGTATCGGAAGAGTGAGTTGAAGAAGGAGTGGAGAGAGATGGATTGTTAGCAAACACATGATGAGCAACATAGTCCCGATGTCTCACATTTGGGATTCTTTCACGCATCCCCCGACCTAAAACAGGCTCAATGGGATGGTCAAGGGAGCTAGCAGCATCACTGGGCTGAGAGGCAGACATAGCTGGAATATGCATCGGTTCAGGGCCAGCGTCTGCAGCCTGTCCAGTGGGCAGATCAGTGGTTGGCGAGGGCTGCTGCTGCGGGGTGCCAGTGCTTGCTGATTGCTGTTCACGCATAGTGTCTGTACTACAAGCATCCGACAATACACTTTGCACACACAAATCACTTTCATCCTCATATACCACATCATTCATACTAAAATTCGCAAAGTCATCATGCACATCATTATGATAGACACCAATATTGGGATCTATATTGACATCTTTCAGACTACGAAAAGGAAAAACCTCTTCCACAAATTTCACATCCCGAGAGACAAAGAAAACTTTAGCATCAAGATCATACACATGCCATCTCTTTTGTCCAAAAGGATATCCCACAAACACACATTTGCGACTTTGACTAGCAAACTTATCACCCTGGGTTTTCTGATTATGGGCAAAACACAAGCAACCAAAGGTGCGAATGGCATTAAACATGGGAGGTTTGTGAAATAAAATTTCAAAAGGGGTTTTATTTTGTAAGAGAGGGGTTGGGGTACGATAATAAGATGAGCCACAGCAAGGACACACTCCCCCCAAAAATAAATAGGCAAATTTGCTTGAAACCGTAAAGCCCTCCCAACACTCAAGATATGTTTGTGTTTTCGCTCAACTCGCCCATTTTGTTGTGGGGTTCCTACACAAGAGGATTGAAACAATATACCCATGGCGGAAAAATAATCAAACAAACAATTAAATTTTGTGCCATTATCACTTTGAACAATTTTAATTGTGTGAGAAAATTGTCTATCAACCATAGCTACAAACGTCATAAACGAACGAAATACTTCAGTTTTATTGACCAATAAATATAGCCAAACTGCTCGGGAATAATCATCAACAATAGTTAAAAAATAACGAGCCCCACAAGACGAAACATGCCTGTAAGGACCCCACAAATCACAATGTATTTTCTCAAAAATCCTAGAACTTCTATTTTCACTTAAGGGAAATTTGTCTCTATGATGCTTAGCACGAAAACACACTTCACATCCAGTATTCAAACTACTTTTATTGTTACTAACATGAGGAAGTAACTTAACTACTCTCTCGGAAGGATGACCCATACGTCTATGCCACAACTCCAAGCTCGAAGAAGCGTCCACCGCAGATACTGAGGGCATTACATCCGATTTGCTAAAATAGAATAGTCCATCTCGCCTAACTCCCATTCCAATCAGCTCCTTCGCTTGGTCCTGTATTGCACATATAAAAGAATTAAATTGGACAATAGTTTGTAAATTATCATTAAGTTGAGACACTGAAAGTAAATTGCAGCTTAAATTTGGCACATAAAGAACATGAATAAGAGTAATCGTGTCGGACAATCGGACTGACCCTTCCAATGTAGCACACACTGTTGCACCATTAGGTAAACTGACAGGACAATTTATGGAATGAACATTAAACAACCAAGATTTGTCACCAGTTACATGATGAGTGGCACCAGTATCAATGATCCAAGAAGTACTATCAAACTTACCATTCAAACGGTTATCTGGAAATGTACTATTACCAAATAAGCCGGTGATTGCTTTCCACTGTTCGGCGGTAAACAATTGAGCACTGGAATTGTTTGAAGCCGTTGAAACAATAGCATTTGCACGTGGAGTGGAACCCTTGCCGAATCCTGTAGATGACTGAACCCCTCTTTTTTCACGAGATGTGTAACCCTCTGGAAAGCCATGTAACTCATAGCATGCACTCTTGACATGTCCCTTCTTCTTGCAATGGTCACAAATTTTATCATTCCAACATTGAGAGATATCATGCCCGCGCTTATTACACTTATCACACACCGGCACACTAGAGCCGCTGCTGCCACTAGGGCCACGACCCTTTCTCGCTGTTGCAGCATGGACAACAAACCCAAGAGCCGAGTTGGGTTGCTGCTGTTGTACGGACTGCTGGGCATCCGCTTTGACCCTAGCAGTGCCACGCATTCTTTCATCTTGGGCAACAGATTGAAAAGCTTTATTTAACGAAGGCAGGGGCTCTTGAGACAACAAATTAGAACGCAAAGATGCATAATATTTAGAGTATAAACCAAGTAAGAATTGGTGGAGACGATCCACATCACGTCTAGTTGCGTGATGCTTCCCAACATCACACTTTCAGTTTCCAGTGCAACCAATCAGAGGCTCATGTTTGTCCAATTCATCCCATAAAACAGATAATTTGCTAAAATAAACTGCTACAGGCATAGTGTTCGTTTGTTTACAACTATTGATTTCGGATTTTAGTTGTTGAATACGGAGACCATTAACAAGACAAAATCGTTCGTGTAAATCATCCCACAATTTTTTAGCATTATCATAATTAGAGAGCATTGATTTTACCTCCGAGTCGATGGTGTTCATGAGCCAAGAAACGAGCATACAGTGGATGGTCACCCAATCATCCTTCGTACACGGTGGAACAAAACTCACAATTGATCCGTCCAGAAATTCGAATTTCCTCCGAGAGCACAACGCGATACGAATGGCGTGAGACCATTCATTGAAATTAGCAAGCTTTAAACGAATATTAGTGATGAAATCTCCCGGCCGATCTTGTGGTCCGAGATAAAAAGGTGAGGTAGGCTGAATTTTTGACAGTGGCGGTGGGGATGATGAATCGCCTTCCATCATGATTGCATAGTAAGGAGATCGAGAATTTTGACAGCGGCGGTGGCGGTGGAGCTCTCGCAGTTTAGGTATGAGACTTCGAGAGAGAAGAAGAAGGAAAGGAGATTTCAGGCAGTTTGGATGTGGAATATCGCAGTTTGAGGAAGGAGAACAGTAGCCGCCCAAAAAAAATGTGTATTCAGGCAAGAAAGAATGAGGAAAGGGCGAGCACGAAAAAAAATTTAGGTTATTGGCTTCGATACCATGTAGGGATTAATTGCACACCTGAATAAAATGCTGTGCCGTTTATTATGCACTGCCTTTGTATTTATGATACAAGAGAGCCCTAGAAAAGACAAACTAGGAAAAAAGATAAATTAGGAAATACTCCTAAATTACCTTAACCAAATTAGGAAATACTCCTAAATTATCTTAACCCAATTCTATGAGATATTTACACAATAATATACAAAATATATCGCAATACAAGCTTTGATGGAAATCATTTGCAACAACACTGTAAAACCATAAAAAGCATAATCATTAGTTTAATTTATAAGTTATAGCTTAATCAAATATGTATATATAAAAAGAGAATAAGGAGAAAGAATAACATGTTGCTAGGATGAAAAAAGAAGCTAATTTGACTTTCTTGTAATTTGCTATTCTCTCTATTGCTTGTTCGAAAATCTCGATTGAAGTTGATTAAGCAATTAATATTTTGTTGTGGACTTTCCATTATCTTTGTTTCAATTTATAGGCATATTTATTCACCTAAGCATGAAAAAATTATAATATTGTGTAGTTATTAATGTTGGAAGTAATGAATAGGTAGTATGGAAATCTTAAATTACAACTTTGCAATTGTGGGTGTGAGAAAAAGATGAAAAGAGTCTTTTAATTAATATTTATTTAAAAGTAGGGGTGCACGTATATAAAAAGAGAAAATCATGTTATTTTTTTGGGTAAAAATTATATATGTTGATTTTTTTTTTTTTATGAATTTGTTCAAATAATTTAAATTTGTCAGATGAAGTAAAAAAAGAGAATAAATGTGTGCGAATAGGTAATATAATGTATGGACATTTACAATAAATAGAATTTGTAGTGTAGTATATCAATTCTTGTAGAATATGGTTGTCCTAGCAATTTTTGTTAGTTGCATATAGTACAAGGGTTTACATTTTAAAGTATATTAATTTCCGATGGTTTAAGAAAATTATCGGACTTCAAAACAATGCTGGATGGTTTCTCAAGCACTAAGCCATCAGCGGCAAGCGAATATACATGCACATAACGTATTTGGTATAGTAGTTTAAATATCAACTGGTCAAATTAGACAATAAAAATCAACTAGTCAAATCAGCTAATGTAATAACTTTATTAAAATTGAATTTGAAATAAATAAAGAATTTTAAAACTGAATTGGAAAATTAAATAAATGAGTGTTTAAAAATCTTAATCTGAAAATATTAAAATATATAAGAAATTTAAAATAAAATTTAAATATTTTATAATAAAATTTAAATTGAAATAAATAAATATGTAAATCAAAGATAAATAAGAAACATCAAATTTAAATATTTAAAATAAATAAACAAATGAATTATTTAAAAACTCAAATAAAATAAAATGAATAACACAATAAATTAAGTTATCATGTGATCAAGTTGTTGGTAAAACAACCATTGAATGAAAATGAGTTTGAAAGTGTAGCGTACTTTTCAACAATAATTGAAATTCAGTCTAAAGAAGTTTGAAGGGAAAATTTGACCCATCAAATACAATTTTTTCCAAAAGTAAATATTAACAAAAAATAAAGCTCATATAATAACTTTCGCACATCCCCGTAGAATATCTCATTAGTAACTTTCGCACTTTTTGCAAAAATAGAAATGCACATATATTGTAACTTTCGCACTTTTTCATCAGCACACATTTAATTTTTTATTTAAGTGGAATAACATAAAAAGACAAAACAAATACCGATAAAGTAAACAAAATAAAAAAGTTAAATTAATATTCTAAAAGTCTCATCCTATTAAATTCTTCTATATAAGGGCGATTTTCCAATATTATTAATCACCATTATTTACTTAGACTACCTTTCTCATTATTATATTTAGTATGAATAAGAGTGATTCTGAGCATGCATGTCAGCATGTGCAAGGTAACCGACCGCACAGAGCCTCCTAAATTTAGAAGTCTCAAATATTAGTTTGACATTACTTGTTTTTAGACTCAAATTTTCAAAAGAAAAAAAAAATAAAAAAGGCTTTATATTTTATAGGGTATTTTTCAGGGCTGTTCCTGAGAGTAGTTTTAAGGTGCAACCTCCCTGGGCCCAACTCTTGAAGAGGCCTAAATTGAGTTAATTCTTATTATTAAAGATCATTTTTTAAATTATATTTTTGTACCTTATCATTATATAAACTTAAATACATATATTTTTTTGATATTGATGTGATGGAAAAAAGAGAAATCATATAATGCATAGTTGAAGAAAAATATCGAAAGTTTACTTATTCAAGGGCCTCTTTTTTAATTTTCTCTTAAGACCCAAAAATTATCAGAACGACACTGGTATACATAATAATATCATAGCAACTTAGCAAGTTGAAAGGTGAAGTTTCTACACTTCAAATGGCCAGTTCCTTTCATCATATATAGTTGACTCCATAGAGTGCAATTTAACGTGGGAAACCACGAAAAATCATAGTGCGTGGTCCATCCTTGTCTCTCGCGAGCTTCAACATTGTGATACAAATTAAGGATGCCTCCTTACAAAATCACGAAAATCACGAAAGGAAAATTTAATGCCAAGTGCTTAACTATATGAATTCGTATTTGTGGTATATTCTCTTAAATAGTGGTATTCAAAAAAAATCCAACGATTTAATATTATTATGGAGTTTTAACTAAAATTTTAATCTGATAATAGCTAAAAGCTCCAAATATGTTATGAGCGATTACATACTTACATTGAAAATCTTGTGATATGTTTATAATCTAATATATATGAACTTTAAATAAATAATAACTGAATAAATCATGTAACTTCATTTTAAAAAATAAAGTAATAAATTTTTTAAATTAGGCATGAGTTGGACAAAGTATAAAACCTCTAGCTAGAGACAATAAATAAAATTTTAAACAATTTTTTTTATTATTAAATATTTCACCTACTACCTAATGAATTACAAGTTTACAATACAACTATTAAACTACTCCTTAGAGCATAATAAAGTAGCAACTCTTCACATGGATATGATAAAAGAATAATGTGACAGAACAGTAGGAGCCATATAAAATAAAATCCTTCCTATCAGTGTCGTTTCTGATAATTTTTAGGTCTTAGGCAAAAAATTAAAAAAGACCCTTGTATTAGTAAAGTTTTGATATCTATTTTTTTTCTTCAACTATAAATCATACAATTTCCCTTTTATCTATCATATAAATTTTAAATAAATGTACGAATTTAAGATCATATAATGATATAGTAAGAAAATATACTTAAAGAACTGATTTTAATACTAAGGATTAACTCAATTTGAGCCTCTTCATAAGTTGAACCCTAGACAATTGCAGAGGATCGGCCATGCTAGTTATAATATACATAGGATCTTGAATTTTGCTTCTTCAAGTTGATTGTTATGTCAAACGTTAAAGGATTGTTATGACATTAATTTATATTTTTAGTATAATAATTATTGATTTTTTAATTTAAAGCTCCCTATAAATAAAGTGATTAGTGACAATTTGTCATTTACTGACATATATAATTATTACAATAGTATATATAGTGACATTTATGAGAAATGTCACTAGACATTATATCTCGGAATACATTAGTATGGTTTTTTTATTATACTGCTAAATGGTCTAATAAATATCAATAAATCTACTACATATACCAATAGAAATTTAAAGTAGTAACATTTAAATTAAATATCACTAAAAATATCCAACTAAAAATATATTATATTGTAGCAATACGTCCACACAATTTATTTTTCTCGAGCGTAAGATAGGATGAGGGAAAAATAGAATTAGCTAAGATTCGATCTCAAAATCTTATATATTATTATTTCCCACAACTTGTTAAAGTGCTTAAAAGTGATGGAAAAAACAATAGTATATTTTATTATGTTATCCAAATTGGATTAGCAAGTTGCAAAGCTTATACCCTTACTTTTCAAATTCCTTCAAACATGCATGCCTATAAATAACTCACCCAACACCCTCTATATCTCCACATAAACAGCCAAAACCAAAACCCTAATCACCATTCAAAACCTTAATTCAACCTCTTATAAGATCTCAACCATTAACCAACAATGGCTTCCACAACCAAAATCTCACCCATTACTCTTTCTCTTGTACTCATCTTCGTCACCGCCACCACCACCACCACCATACCCAAATCCAATGCTCAACAACTCCCCATTGGTCTCATCCTCAACAACATAAACATAACCACCGTCAACATCAATGGAACACTTGCTCACCCACTTTAACCTTCCCCGCCACCTTACTCACGCCTCCTCTCGTCAACGCCACCGTCCAAATCACTCTTAACGACGCCGTCATCGCCGCCGTCAACACCTCCGCAACCGGCGCCTTCGGAATCACCCTTAATGTGACGAATGTTCTTAATGGGCCCATTAATAATGCTAATCTCAACACTCTGAGAGTGAACATTGGCGGTTCGGGTGCCGGATGCAGGATTTTTACAACCCTTCAACCTGGTGCGTTATTCCAGTTTTCTACTTTTCTTCAATCTGTCAATAACAATGGTTCCGCTAATCTTAATGTGGGTAATTTGTTGGATATTCTTCTTCCTGGTGTTATCAACTAGTTTTATTAACAGGATAAGAATCATGGGTCAGTCTAATGGATAAAGACTTTTCCGTTTAATTCTATGAAAAGGGTTTGATTTATTCTCACCTCTTAATTATCTGTATGAATTCTCTAGCGAAGCCCCGAATAAAAAAAGAGACAAGGCAAAATTTGTACCTATTGGAATTTTATGAATTATATCCTTTGCTAGAATTTTAATTTTGGTTTGTACAAACTCGAACCAAATAATTTTATGTTTAGAACTTCTGCGTGTTTTTTTTTATTATTTTTAAGCAATTGTACTTTTTATAGTGAAATGATGTAATGAAATGTTCATATATATGGTATATGTAATTATTTTATGATTTTATCTATGGGTCTAATAATTAGGGTTTGAATGGAGTAAGAGAGAGTTGTCAAACTTCAAGTGAGGTTTAGCTTGTTTTTTAATTTATGAGACGCTCTAATGTTTAAGGTTACAATCTATTGGATGAGCTTGCAAGAATGAGAAATTTTGAATAGAAATTAGAAAACCTAAAATGCATTTGATTAAGGACGTATTATTAAAGCATGTCATAATGAAATATAATTAAGTATTTCACATTTTTATTTTTATAAACATATGATGCAAAAAGATAAAGTACATCATAGTTGCTACTAGCTAGGCGACACTCACCTAGTTAGCTTTTTGAAAAGAAAAAGACATGTGAACAACTTCAAATACGGAAAACAAACACACAACATAAAAGATAATATTCAATATCACAAAGCCTTAAGATCCATTCATTATATTTGTAGTATGCAAGCATCCCTTCAAACAGCCTGGCATTGATACGAGCCAGGAGCAACAGCAACACATCCATATGGTTCACAACATTCACGTACACCAGGCTCACATGAATGTCCCTCATGGTCTTCACAACCTACAGGCTCACACTGGTGAACACCTGGAGAAACTTCCAAACATTCAAGTCCTTCACAACAGTCTGGATTAACAGAATTACATGGTTGTTCTTCTACAACACAAGCTTTAACAGAAATCATTTGCAACATCACTGCATAAGCCATAAAGATTTAAACTATTAGCATACGTATCTTTTTATATACGCTATAAATCAATCAAATTTGTATATGTAAAAACGAAAAGAGAAGAAAGAAAATAACATGTTGCAAGGATGAAAAATGTTGCCAATTTGATTTGCTTGTGATTTTCCATCCTCTATATTGCTTGCTTGAAATTCTCTATTGATGAAAGTTGTGTGTGTAGTATATTTGCAAAATTTAGGTTATTTTTTCTGTAGACTTCCCTATTTCTTTCTTTCTATTTATAGAAGTTGTGATCCTCTTACGATAATTTTAAAAAAGAATTACAATTTTTAGTTTTTTTTTTTTCATGGCCGGTTGTTGCTATTAAATGTCAGGTCAACATTCTACTTGCACACAATGTTGTTATATGATGTATTACTAATTTATCACTATTATTATTATTATATAATTACACTCTAAAGAACTGGAGAATTATTATTATTTTTTCTTTTAGATGCTGTGATAGATTTATGAATTCCTTAATTATGATATCTTTTTAATAAAATCATCCATAATTAATGTTCATATTGTATATATTAATCAATTGTATTAGTTTTCAAATAACTAGATATTATGGTAACACCATTTTTGTTGGGCTGATCAAATTTATATTCACCGTGTTAACAGAATTACTTATATATTAGAGAAATCATTTTTTATAGAGTTAAAGTGATTACTTATAACCTAATAATGCGATCATTTATTATTTTAAATTAATGATCAATTTAAAAATGAGCTAATTACATAGACCTAGATCATAATGATTTTTGGTCTCATACAAGACGCCAGTTGTCTTTATTTGTTCTATTAATTGCTTCGTCCCATTGAGTTTTTTAATATTTTTTTTTATTTGCTGTATAATAAAGAATTAGTAATACATCACATAACAACATTGTGTGTAATAAGTAGAATCTTTGAAGTAGCTGAGCAAATATAAAAATATTCACAAATTTGAATTAAAAATTATTATTAGAGGATCACAACTTCTATAAATAGAAAGAAAGAAAGTGGGAAGTCTACACAAAAAAACCATAGCCTAAATTTATAAGTTTACTACACACAATAACTTTCATCCTTTAATTTCAAGCGAGCAATAATAGCGGGGATGACAAATCACAAGGAAATCAAATTGGCGACTTTTTTTATCCTAGCAACATGTTATTTTCTTTCTATATTTTTTCCTTTTTATATTATATACGCATATTATTTGATTGATTTATAACATATATATATATATATATATATATATATATATATATATATATATATATATATATATATATATATATATATATATATATATATATATACATATATACATATATATATATATATATATATATATATATATATATACATATATACATATATATATATATACATATATATATACATATATATATATATACATATATATATATATATACATATATATATACGTATATATATATATACATATATATATACATATATATATATATATATATACATATATATATATATATATATATATATATATATATATATACATATATATATATATATATGTACATATATATATATATATATATACATATATATATATATATATACATATATATATATATATATATATATATATACATATATATATATATACATATATATATATATATATACATATATATATATATATATATATATATATATATATATATATATATATATATATACATATATATATATATATACATATATATATATATATATACATATATATATATATATACATATATATATATATATACATATATATATATATACATATATATACATATATATATATATATATATATATATATATATATATACATATATATATATATATACATATATATATATATATATATATATATATATATATATATATATATATATATATATATATATATATATACATATATATATATACATATATATATATATATATACATATATATATATATATACATATATATATATATATATATATATATATATATATATATATATATATATATATATATTTATATATATACATATATATATATATATATATATATATATATATATATATATATATATATATATATATATATATATACATACATATATATATATATATATATATATATATATATATATATATATATATATATATACATACATATATATATATATATATATATATATATATATATATATATATATATATATATATATATATATATATATATATATATATAAAGATACGTATGCTAATAGTTTAAATCTTTATGGCTTATGCAGTGATGTTACAAATGATTTCTGTTAAAGCTTGTGTTGTAGAAGAACAACCATGTAATTCTGTTAATTCAGACTGTTGTGAAGGACTTAAATGTTTGGAAGTTTCTCCAGGTGTTCACCAGTGTGAGCCTGTAGGTTGTGAAGACCATGAGGGACATTCATGTGAACCTGGTGTACGTGAATGTTGCGAACCATATGGGTGTGTTGCTGTCGCTCCTGGTTCGTATCAGTGCCAGGTTGTTTGAAGGGTCGCAAGCGCACTATAATTATCATTAAATGGATCAGATCACAAAGCTTTGCGATACATACTTAAAATCAATTTTTATATTGTGTTTTTTTTGTTTTTGAAGTTGTTCACATGTATTTTCTCTTTTCAAAACGCTAACTAGGTGAGTTCAGCAGCCTAGTAGCAACTATGATGTACTTTACCTGTGTGCACCATTGGTTATGCAATAATAATGAATATGTTTTTGTGTTCTACATTTAAATGTGTTTCGATTATGAAACGAGGAAGTGCGAGGCACTTGGAATACTTGAAGCGGAAGCGTTATCGAGATCAGCAATCAATGAAAGGGAGGTGACCTGAGTTCCTGCAATGCAACACGTTAGCCTTGCCGGGGGTGATCTCCCGGAAAACCCCTCCGACGCTCAAGTTAGACCAGAGATGAGAGATCAATGAATAAACGATAATAAATTGACTGCAAGAATACAGATGTCTGGGTAGAAGTGGTTTGTATTTGGATAAGTTAATGAAGATGATCGTGAGTAGGGATTTTTGAGGATTTTCGGTATGGTTTTTTCACTGCCCTTAATTGATGCTATCTGCCTCCTTTTATAATGGTGGAGAGGGAGTAATTTCTGGGAGAGAGTAGATCATCATGGGTATGATGGATGGTAGTGGGTAGTTATTTTAGGATTAGGGAAGTTACTAACTTAGTGACCAAGCAAGGTGGTTAAGAAGTTTAGAAAAAGCCCCTTGACTGAGAGTCAAGGTCAACCGAAAAGTCAAAGGGTATTAAGGTAATATAACATCAAATAAATAAATAAATAAATGTTATCATAACAAAATGATTATCGTTTTTTTTTTAGATTAAAATGATTATCGTTAATAGACTAAATAGGCATGTAATATGTATAGATGACCTTAAACAAAACTTCAAATCTTTTAACATTTTAAACACCATCAATCACCCACAATGAACTTAATTTTTTAAGATATATTCAATAATCATAAATTGAAAAAAAAAAAGCGATATCAAGAATTATTAAAGGTGAACGATTCTATTTTGCTGGCACATCTTATGTCCAGTAAGCTCAAATATGTTAAAACTATTTATCAATTGGTTTTGACATTTTGAGCGTAAAGTTTTGAGTTTCACATTGAAAGAAAAGGCAATAGTTGACAAGCGTATGAGTAATTTAACTCCAAATTACTAAGAAACTTTTTGGAAGGTGTCCTAGTAGAATCGTGTTATTTTTTGGTAAAACTGTAATTATATAATGTCCTTTTTAAGCAAAATGTGTTAGACAAATGAGATAATCCTAGTCAAAAAAAACATGTTACGACCCGTCTGGTTAATGGTACTAAATGGTGGTAATGAGAATGACTTATAGTGTTAAATTTCATCTAAAGTTCAATATCATTCCCATGGTGATGAAACTTTAATCACAAAGAAGTTATTTTGTTTACAAATTTTCATTAATTATCACCGAATACCACATCTTTCAATGGTAATGCATTGGAAAATTGAAATGAATTTTATGAAAAAAATGAGATGATTGAAGTGAAAGTATGGCTATCAAGATAACTAAGAGATTTTTTAATGAAAATCAGATGAAATAAGTTAAATTTGTAGAACCAACATATGAATAAGAATAGGTAATATTATGTATTGACATTTACAATATAATTAGTAGAATTTGTAGTAATTGACCAGAGATATGAATAGCTAGAGACGTAGTAATCGTGTTTCAGACTTATATTAGTTCCCTTCCCTTTTCCGGTTTCTACCATGGCTATTTCTTCATCTTTTTAGTTACCTTTTTGTGCTACGCAGGGTACTATTTAATGTAGTTTGTTTTAGTTTTAGTTGTAGTTGCAAGTATCAGAAAAGTTGTATGCCACTCAACTTTCTTTTTTGTAGGGCCCATCTATTTAGGGGAGTATCTAAGGGTTCTCTTTCCTCTTATTGTCCTCTCTTTGAAGGGGTACGAATATGATCTTTCCGCTACATACCTTTGTCTTTCTTTAAAACCCGACTTATATAGCATGTCGAATTGAAGAGAAATCCCTATGAGAAATTTTAGTAAATCAATACATCAATCCTATTTATCTTTTTCTCTACTACAATTCTTCTATATGAATCTATTAAAACCAATTGAAGTTAATGTTGTAATAGTGACTCAAACTAGCAAGCACCATTGAAGAAGATGAGTATGGGTCAAAGAGGAGGTCTGCGGGGCGCGAAGAAGCTGCTGCCTCAGTCCGCGGGGCGCAGAGTGCGTTCTGTCTTCACTTCGCAGCTCGCGTAGTTGTACACAGCTCGCGAAATGGCGGTTTCTTTTCACGAAAGGTGTCTTTTGGGACGGTTACTTTGTGTTTATTATGTAATAACTTCCTTTTATTGGGCATTAGTATATAAACTCCCATTTTAGGATTAATATATGATGATTCACAAAATTGAGAGTGATCACAAGAGATCCATTAATTTGTGAGTGTGATTGAGATTCATCTTGTAATTCTTTGCGATCATAGTGATCTTGGTGCCGGTAGATGTAGCTATCACATTGATAGTGAACCACGTTAAATCTCTCGTGTCAATTTCTTATTTTGCATTGAATTTTCTTATTGTTTCATTATTGTTCAACGAACTTGCTTCCGTTGTCGCACAACAATTGGCATCAAGAGCTCAAGTTTAAGTCCTTGGAGAGTTTTTTGAGTGGAACAATGGCTGGAGATTCTACAATAAGAATCGAGAAATTTACGGGAAAAATGGCTTCGGGTTATGGCAAATAAAGATGAAGGCTCTGTTGAAACAACAGCAAATCTGGCGTCCGTTGGCTTCAAAGAGTACTACTGCGGGGTCGGATGACGGTTTAACTGACGGGCAATTAGCAGTAATGGAGGAAAAGACACATTCTACCATTTTGATAAGTTTGGATTATTATATCATCACGGAGGTCGCTGATCAGGCTACAGCGGCGGAACTATGGATGAAATTGGAGTCATTGTATATGACTAAGTTGCTGACGAACAAATTATTGCTGAAGCAGCGGTTGTTCAGCCTTCGAATGCAGTAAGGTACTCCCTTGTGGGAACATCTTGAAAAACTTAACTCTATTTTACAAGATTTGCGTAACTTAGATGTTAAAAAAGATGACGAGGATGCTGCATTGATTTTACTTGTGTCTCTACTGTCTAGCTATGAGAATTTTGTTGAGTCTTTTGTTGTTGATAAAAACTCACTGACCTTAGAAGAAGTGAAGGCAGCACTTCATACTAGGGAACTTCGTCAGAAAGCTATGGGTGATAACGGGGAGAGTGGCAGTGGGTTGTTTGTTAAGTCAGGGAAATCTAAAAAGAAGAAGGGGGTTAACAAGGGCAACAATACTGGGTCGGGTGCTGGAAACGGCAATAAGGGATCTGGTAAAAGTGCGGGGAAGACCTGTTATTACTGCAAGGAACCGGGTCACTTTAGGGCTAATTGTCCGGTGAGGAAGGGCAAGTCCCAAGCTGCTGTAGTTGAGGAAAAACCGAAAGAGAACTATAATTCGGAGGAAGACTTGGCATTAGTGAGTTTTGCTAAGTCTGGGGTTCTTTCTGATGATTGGGTTCTAGATTCGGGGTGTTCGTTCCATATGAGTCCGCGTCGAGACTGGTTTGACACGTATGAGTCTTGCAATGGGGGTAATGTTATTATAGGTAACAATGCACCTTGTAAGATTACGAGTATTGGGTCCATGAGATTGAGGACTAGTGATGGGCGAAAGTTGACTTTGACTAGGGTGCGACATGTCCCTGCTTTGGGGAAAAATCTGATTTCATTGGATACCTTGGATGATTTGGGGTACAATGGAGTGTTTTCAGATGGGGAGTTGTCCATTTATCGAGATTTGGAGTTGGTACTTAAGGGTATCAAGAGGAACACCCTCTATGTCTTTGAGGGTGTCACACTATCTAGTTCTGCGATTTGCGCATCAGTATCTCACCAGGAGATGACCAAGATTTGGCACATGAGGCTTGGTCATATGGGGGAGAAGGGGATGCAGCTATTGTCTAAGAGGGGTCTACTATCCGGGATCAAGGTAGCCAACCTTGAATTTTGTGAGCATTGTGTGTTTGGGAAGAAACACGGGTCAAAGTTTAGCAAGGGTGCTCATATTACTGATGATGTGCTCGATTATATCCATTCAGATTGCTAGGGTCCATCTAGGGCTGAAGATATGGGAGGTTTTTGCTATTTTGTATCATTTGTAGATGACAAGTCCCGTTACACATGGATTAGGTTGCTGAAGTCAAAGGATGAGGCCTTCAAAGCTTTTAAGCAATGGAAAGCTTTGGTGGAGAATCGACAGGGTAGGAAGATCAAGAAGTTACGAACAGACAATGGGCTAGAGTTTTGCAAAGAGGAGTTTAATCAGTTCTGTGCAGATGAGGGTATTGCTCGGCATCATATCGTCAGGAGGACACCACAGCAGAACGGTGTTGCAGAGCGGATTAATCAGACACTGCTTGAGAGAGTTCGATGCATGCTCTCTAATGCAGGGCTTGGGAGGAGGTATTGGAGTGAAATTGTGATGACAGCTTGTTATATCATCAATAGGGGTTCTCATTCGGGAATTGACTTCAAAATCCCATTTGAGATTTGGGTCAAAATCCCATTTGAGATTTGGAGTGGTAAGTTGCCTAGTTTCTCTAATTTGAAGATTTTTGGCTGTATTTCTTATTATCATGTGAGTGAAGGTAAGCTGGATCCACGAGCTAAGACGGGGTGTTTTGTTGGGTACGGTGATGGTTGAAGGGGTTTAGGATCTATTCACCTTCGGAGGGTCGGGTCATTCTTAGTAGGGATGTCACTTTTAATGAGAGCACCATTTATTCCAAGAAGAGCTCAGAGTCTTCTGATTTGGGAAAAGAAGGGGAGAACTTGCTGTAGAGAGATGGAGTACTTGAGGTATATCAGTCATCCATTACTGATTTACCTCGAGTGCAATTTATTGATGATGAAGTTGAGGTTCCAGTGCCGAGTACTCCTAAACCTGAGGTTGTTCCATCTTCTCCTAACTCTAGGGAGGAGGTGGAACTGTCTAATCAGAGGTCATCTAATCTGACACTATTCTTGAGAAACCTAGACGAGTTATCAAGAAGCCTGTTAGATTGATTGAAGAGATGGAAGTAAGAAATTGCTTTGTTGAGAATTTGACAGGTTATGCATTGAGTGTAGCTGATGATGTAGAGTCATATGAACCTGCCACGTATAAACAAGCAATTAGTTGTAGTAAGTCGGCGCAATGGCTTGCTGCAATGGGTGAAGAGATGCAGTCTCTTTACAAGAACAGAGTGTGGGAACTTGTGAAGGTACTAGAGGGGAGAAAGCTTGTGGGGTGCAAGTGGATTTTTAAGAAGAAAGAAGGATCATCTAAATTTGAGAAAGTTCGTTTTAAGGCTAGGCTAGTTGCAAAAGGGTTCAGTCAAGTAGAAGGGGTTGACTTCGTGGAGATATTCTCACCAGTGGTTCAACATACTTCTATTCGTGTGCTATTGTCGATTATAGCACATTTTGACCTTGAGCTAGAGCAGCTGGATGTTAAGACGGCTTTCCTTCATGGCGATTTGGAGGAGGAAATTTTGATGAAGCAGCCCGAGGGATTCGAGATTCCAGGGAAAGAGCACTATGCATGTAGATTGCTAAAGTCATTGTATGGACTTAAGCAATCCCCTCGGCAGTGGTACAAGAGGTTTGATTCTTTTATGGTTTCGCATGGTTTTGATAGGAACTCGTATGATTGCTGTGTGTATCATAGTATGCTAGAAAATGGTTCCATGATTTATCTGCTATTATATGTTGATGACATGCTTGTTGCCTCAAAGAATAAATCTGATGTTGCTAGACTTAAAGAGTTGCTTAGCTCGGAATTTGACATGAAAGATTTGGGTCCAATTAAGAAGATTTTGGGTATGGAAATCTATAGGGATCGGGCTAGGGGTAAACTTTTCTTGACTCAAAAAAGTTACATCGAAAAAATTTTGTCTCGTTTTGGGATGGAGAAATCGAAGCCTATAAGTACACCAACATCTTATAAGCTGCAAATTGTCTTTGTCTATGTCACCTCAAACTGAGGAGGAGTTGGCGTATATGTCTAGAGTCCCTTATGCCAACGCTGTTGGTTGTTTGATGTATGCCATGGTCTGTACTAGGTCGGATATTGCACGCTGTTAGTGTTGTGAGTAGGTTCATGCCTCGACCTGGGAGAGAGCACTGGCATGGGGTGCAAAGGATTTTTCGTTATTTAAGAGGGACAACTGATATTGGTCTTGTGTATGGGAATGGTAAGGAGTGTTTGGTAACTGGATATAGTGATTCTAATTATGCAGCTGATGTGGATACCAGGAGGTCGGTGACCGGGTATGTGTTTACTTTGGGTGGTTCTGTGGTTAGTTGGAAGTCCACATTGTAGTCTTCGGTTACGTTGTCTAATACTGAAGCTGAGTACATGACTTGAACTTCTGCAGCTAAGAAGTCTATATGGCTCAAAGGCCTTGTAGGTGAGCTGGGTATCGCACAGGATTTTGCTACGATGTATTGTGATAATCTAAGTGTCATTTGCTTAGCTAAAGACCAAGTACACCATGATCGGACCAAGCACATTGATGTCAGGTATCATTTCTTGCGTACTGACAAGAGGGTAAAGGTAAAGAAGATCGGGACCACTGATAACCCAACTGATTTCTTTACTAAGTCTTTTCCATTTAGTAAGTTTAAACATTGCTTAGACTTGCTAAATATTGATTACTATGTGATGTAGTAGGCCCTTAGGGGCAATGTTGGGGAGCTCCTGTTGTACGCATGTTGGCCTTAAGGTGGAGCTCGCCCAGGGCTTGTGATGCAGGTGGAGCATTATGAGTTGTTATACTTGGTGACAAGTATGTGATAGGTCTTGATTGGAGACTTGTCGGGATGAGTCTTGGTTGAAGACTTATCGGGATGTACAGCTTATGCATGAGCTTTACATCGGGTTTTGGCTTGAGACATGTTCACTTTGTGTTGATGAGATCGTTTGCTGAATACGAGTTTTCGTCAAGGTGGAGATTTTTGTTAATGGTGACTCAAACTAGCAAGCATCATTAAAGAAGATGAGTATGGGTCAAAGAGGAGGTCCGCGGGGCGCGGAGAAGCTGTTGCCTCAGTCCGCGGGGCGCGGAGTGCGTTTTGTCTCCATTTCGCGGCTCGCGTAGTTGTACACGGCTCACGAAATGACGGTTTCTTTTCACGGGAGGTGTCTTTTGGGACGGTTACTTTGTGTTTATTATGTAATAAATTCCTTTTATTGGGCATTAGTATATAAACTCCCATTTTAGGATTAATATATGATGATTCACAAAATTGAGAGAGATCACAAGAGAGCCATTAATTTGTGAGTGTGATTGAGATTCATCTTGTAATTCTTTGCGATCATAGTGAAATTATTTGATCTTGGTGCCGGTAGATGTAGCTATCACATTGATAGTGAACCACGTTGTTGGCCTCTTAAGGTTTTGATGATGACTTCACTTTTAAATAAACAAACATGTTTTAGAGATTGTTTTGAAGGTGAATATCCGATTTTGTTGAAATCGTTGATAAAGCCTATGACTTGGTTCGTGAAAGTTGTACATGTCTTAAAATATCCAAGAAGTTACATAAATGCTTATGATGTTAAAAGTAGACATACAGTCTACTGTTCCCAAAGTTGACAATCTGACAGAAGTTGTGGATGGAGACAGTACACTGTTCCCACATCGCAGGTCCTAAGAAAACATCGGCTGGAAAATTACGATTTAATTATTTTCTGTTTTTAAGTTGATGTAACGGTTAAGAATTAAATTAATTGCTTAATTAATTAATAAATTGGTTGGCAAAACTATTTTTAGGTTATCTAAAAATAGCCTAAGAATTATTCTCTTTGAAAAAGAATCTCCTTTTAATTAGGATCTTTGTTTTAACACCTATGCTATTTTTAGCTTGAAGGAACCGTTTTCTATTTTTAGTAAGTGGTAACCGGATTCCATTCTTAGCATTCCACTACCGTATCTATTGAGAATATGGAAGTTAGTGGAAGGTATGCTTATGGGAACTGACGGCTGTTCCCACTATAAATAGGGGGACTATGCTTAAACCGAATCATCCATCCAAGAGTGTCCATTAAGGGAGATCATTTAAGAAAAATATTTTCAGTTTTTAAATGCCAATTAATTTATTATATTTTTCTTAAAGCAATTATTTAATTTTTATCCTCTTGAGAATTTGGCCTTGTAAGGGTAATTGAGTGTTTTGTTGTAACTAGACTTAAGGGAAGTCTAGAGGAATAGAGAAGCTTCAAGAGAAGTGTGAGAAGAGAAAGAGAAGGAGAAAGAGAAGAGAAAGAGAAATAGGCCTAGAATAGAGAAGCTTCAAGTGAAGCAAATTGTTTTATGTGATTGTAATTGATTGCCTAAAACATAGTGAGAATTTTGAAATCCCGGGGGGTCGTGGTTTTTCCTTCTTATTAGGCCAAAAAGGTTTCCACGTAAAATCGTTGTCTCCTTTTATCTTTTTCATTTTAAGTTTAAATTTTATTTTATTATAATTCCGCAAAAATTAGAGGCAAAAATCTTAAACTTAATACACAACAATTCACCCCCCCTCTTGTTGCATTCGATCATCTATTTGTATTTCTACACACGTTAAATCTCTCGTGTCAATTTCTTATTTTGCATTGAATTTTCTTATTGTTTTATTATTATTCAACAAACTTGCTTCCGCTGTCGCACAACAGTTAACTAATTAGAACACATTTGAAGTTATTGGACGTAACATGTGAGAGCTAGCGAGATAGATTTTCACTTTGATAATCTTGGTATCCTATTTTAAAAAAATTTATGATAATTGATTTCTTAAAAGTTATGTTCATTACGGGTGATTGATGAAGTTTAAAAAACGTAAAAAGATTTAAAATTTTGTTTGAGGTCGTCTGTAAAGGCATGTTTGATATCAATAATATTGCTCTAACGAGTGACATATTTAAGGATAGATGCTTGGAAAAAAACTTGACTTCAACTCTTAATGTTCAACGATGGTCAACTAAGCTAGAAAGTAAAAACACTAACACAAAACATTAAACATATTCATTTTTATTGTATAAAATCAATGATGCACACATGTAACGTACAACATATTTGCTACTAAGTTAGGTGAACTCACCTAGTTTGCTTTTTGAAAAGAGAAAATACATATTAACAATTTTAATTACGGAAAAAAAAAACAAATACACAACATAAAACTAGATTTTAAGTATCGATCACAAAATATTATGATCAGATTCATTCATGAGAAGCATCCCTTCAAACAACCTGGCACTGATACGAACTAGGAGCGACAGCAACACACCCATATGGTTCGCAACATTCACGTACACCAGGTTCACATGAATGTCCCTCATGGTCTTCACAACCTACAGGCTCACACTGGTGAACACCTGGAGAAACTTCCAAACATTTAAGTCCTTCACAACAGTCTGGATTAACAGAATTGCATGGTTGTTCTTCTACAACACAAGCTTTAACAGAAATCATTTGTAACATCACTGCATAAGCCATAAAGATTTAAACTATTAGCATATATATATATATATATATATATATATATATATATATATATATATATATATATATGTTATAAATCAATCAAATAATATGCGTATATAATATAAAAAGGAAAAAATATAGAAAGAAAATAACATGTTGCTAGGATAAAAAAAGTCGCCAATTTGATTTCCTTGTGATTTGTCATCCCCGCTATTATTGCTCGCTTGAAATTAAAGGATGAAAGTTATTGTGTGTAGTAAACTTATAAATTTAGGCTATGGTTTTTTTGTGTAGACTTCCCACTTTCTTTCTTTCTATTTATAGAAGTTGTGATCCTCTAATAATAATTTTTAATTCAAATTTGTGAATATTTTTATATTTGCTCAGCTACTTCAAAGATTCTACTTATTACACACAATGTTGTTATGTGATGTATTACTAATTCTTTATTATACAGCAAATAAAAAAAATATTAAAAAACTCAATGGGACGAAGCAATTAATAGAACAAATAAAGACAACTGGCGTCTTGTATGAGACCAAAAATCATTATGATCTAGGTCTATGTAATTAGCTCATTTTTAAATTGATCATTAATTTAAAATAATAAATGATCGCGTTATTAGGTTATAAGTAATCACTTTAACTCTATAAAAAATGATTTCTCTAATATATAAGTAATTTTGTTAACACGGTGAATATAAATTTGATCAGCCCAACAAAAATGGTGTTACCATAATATCTAGTTATTTGAAAACTAATACAATTGATTAATATATACAATATGAACATTAATTATGGATGATTTTATTATAAAGATATCATAATTAAGGAATTCATAAATCTATCTCAGCATCTAAAAGAAAAAATAATAATAATTCTCCAGTTCTTTAGAGTGTAATTATATAATAATAATAATAATAATAATAATAATAATAATAATAATAATAATAATAATAATAGTGATAAATTAGTAATACATCATATAACAACATTGTGTGCAAGTAGAATGTTGACCTGACATTTAATAGCAACAACCGGCCATGAAAAAAAAAAACTAAAAATTGTAATTCTTTTTTAAAATTATCGTAAGAGGATCACAACTTCTATAAATTGAAAGAAAGAAATAGGGAAGTCTACAGAAAAAATAACCTAAATTTTGCAAATATACTACACACACAACTTTCATCAATAGAGAATTTCAAGCGAGCAATATAGAGGATGGAAAATCACAAGCAAATCAAATTGGCAACATTTTTCATCCTTGCAACATGTTATTTTCTTTCTTCTCTTTTCGTTTTTACATATACAAATTTGATTGATTTATAGCGTATATAAAAAGATACGTATGCTAATAGTTTAAATTTTTATGGCTTATGCAGTGATGTTGCAAATGATTTCTGTTAAAGCTTGTGTTGTAGAAGAACAACCATGTAATTCTGTTAATCCAGACTGTTGTGAAGGACTTGAATGTTTGGAAGTTTCTCCAGGTGTTCACCAGTGTGAGCCTGTAGGTTGTGAAGACCATGAGGGACATTCATGTGAGCCTGGTGTACGTGAATGTTGTGAACCATATGGATGTGTTGCTGTTGCTCCTGGCTCGTATCAATGCCAGGCTGTTTGAAGGGATGCTTGCATACTACAAATATAATGAATGGATCTTAAGGCTTTGTGATATTGAATATTATCTTTTATGTTGTGTGTTTGTTTTCCGTATTTGAAGTTGTTCACATGTCTTTTTTCTTTTCAAAAAGCTAACTAGGTGAGTGTCGCCTAGCTAGTAGCAACTATGATGTACTTTATCTTTTTGCATCATATGTTTATAAAAATAAAAATGTGAAATACTTAATTATATTTCATTATGACATGCTTTAATAATACGTTCTTAATCCAATGCATTTTAGGTAAGCTCAAATATTTTCTAATTTCTATTCAAAATTTCTCATTCTTGCAAGCTCATCCAATAGATTGTAACCTTAAACATTAGAGCGTCTCATAAATTAAAAAACAAGCTAAACCTCACTTGAAGTTTGACAACTCTCTCTTACTCCATTCAAACCCTAATTATTAGACCCATAGATAAAATCATAAAATAATTACATATACCATATACATATGAACATTTCATTACATCATTTCACTATAAAAAGTACAATTGCTTAAAAAAAAATAAATATAAAAACACGCAAAAGTTCTAAACATACAATTATTTGGTTCGAGTTTGTACAAACCAAAATTAAAATTCTAGCAAAGGATATAATTCATAAAATTCCAATAGGTACAAATTTTGCCTTGTCTCTCTTTTTTATTCGGGGCTTCGCTAGAGAATTCATACAGATAATTAAGAGGTGAGAATAAATCAAACCCTTTTCATAGAATTAAACGGAAAAGTCTTTATCCATTAGACTGACCCATGATTCTTATCCTGTTAATAAAACTAGTTGATAACACCAGGAAGAAGAATATCCAACAAATTACCCACATTAAGATTAGCGGAACCATTGTTATTGACAGATTGAAGAAAAGTAGAAAACTGGAATAACGCACCAGGTTGAAGGGTTGTAAAAATCCTGCATCCGGCACCTGAACCGCCAATGTTCACTCTCAGAGTGTTGAGATTAGCATTAGTAATGGGCCCATTAAGAACATTCGTCACATTAAGGGTGATTCCGAAGGCGCCGGTTGCGGAGGTGTTGACGGCGGCGATGACGGCGTCGTTAAGAGTGATTTGGACGGTGGCGTTGACGAGAGGAGGCGTGAGTAAGGTGGCGGGGAAGGTTAAAGTGGGTGAGCAAGTGTTCCATTGATGTTGACGGTGGTTATGTTTATGTTGTTGAGGATGAGACCAATGGGGAGTTGTTGAGCATTGGATTTGGGTATGGTGGTGGTGGTGGTGGCGGTGACGAAGATGAGTACAAGAGAAAGAGTAATGGGTGAGATTTTGGTTGTGGAAGCCATTGTTGGTTAATGGTTGAGAGCTTATAAGAGGTTGAATTAAGGTTTTGAATGGTGATTAGGGTTTTGGTTTTGGCTGTTTATGTGGAGATATAGAGGGTGTTGGGTGAGTTATTTATAGGCATGCATGTTTGAAGGAATTTGAAAAGTAAGGGTATAAGCTTTGCAACTTGCTAATCCAATTTGGATAACATAATAAAATATACTATTGTTTTTTCCATCACTTTTAAGCACTTTAACAAGTTGTGGGAAATAATAATATATAAGATTTTGAAATCGAATCTTAGCTAATTCTATTTTTCCCTCATCCTATCTTACGCTCGAGAAAAATAAATTGTGTGGACGTATTGCTACAATATAATATACTTTTAGTTGGATATTTTTAGTGATATTTAATTTAAATGTCACTACTTTAAATTTCTATTGGTATATGTAGTAGATTTATTGATATTTATTAGACCATTTAGCAGTATAATAAAAAAACCATACTAATGTATTCCGAGATATAATGTCTAGTGACATTTCTCATAAATGTCACTATATATACTATTGTAATAATTATATATGTCAGTAAATGACAAATTGTCACTAATCACTTTATTTATAGGGATCTTTAAATTAAAAAATCAATAATTATTATACTAAAAATATAAATTAATGTCATAACAATCCTTTAACGTTTGACATAACAATCAACTTGAAGAAGCAAAATTCAAGATCCTATGTATATTATAACTAGCATGGCCGATCCTCTGCAATTGTCTAGGGTTCAACTTATGAAGAGGCTCAAATTGAGTTAATCCTTAGTATTAAAAATCAGTTCTTTAAGTATATTTTTTTACTATATCATTATATGATCTTAAATTCGTACATTTATTTAAAATTTATATGATAGATAAAAGGGAAATTGTATGATTTATAGCTGAAAAAAATAGATATCAAAACTTTACTAATACAAGGGTCTTTTTTAATTTTTTGCCTAAAACCTAAAAATTATCAGAAACGACACTGATAAGAAGGATTTTATTTTATATGGCTCCTACTGTTCTGTCACATTATTCTTTTATCATATCCATGTGAAGAGTTGCTACTTTATTATGCTCTAAGGTTTACCATTAGTGCTTGCCACTTAAATTTAAAGCCTTTTTTATAGTAGACCATATCCCAGAAAACAAGAGTTGGCTTCTAATTCTACTTAGTACTCACGCCATTGACATAAATTCCTGGTGGAACAATTAAGTGAAAGGCATATGAAATAGATTTGTTCAGAGATGTGTGGGAATGTGTTGAAAGGCAGAGTTGGCAAGATGTGTCGTTCTAGATGGTTTTTGTTGGGTTTATTTTTGGCCAGTCAAACGCTAAAATATTGATCTTTCGAGTGGAGCAGTTGATAGTATCATGGCTTAGTAATTGTTGCAAATAGTTTTCTGTATATAATGAGTGTGCGATTGTTGAGAGATAATTTCTTTGTTGGTGTCATTACTTTACAACAAGTTTGCTGTAAAAAATCAACTTGTTTTTGAGTGAATACAAGCAACCAAAATATTAGAATGTTATTTCACTGATGGACTCTTACTTGCCTATTATTTTCTCATCTTATTGAATGACTTATCTGATAAATATGGTATTAATGTAATGATGTTTGTGTTCTGGAAGTTATTCGATCTAATTCTCAATCTCTCGAGAGTGTTGTGTACTCTTGATAATAAAGCCTATCAACATCTTTAGTTTACTTCTCTAGTTTTTGGAATGTCAGCAAACCTATGTGTGCTTCAATCACCTCAGATGTTTTTGAAAATTTATTTTGTGCTGGGTTTCTTGAATGGTTCTTGTGCTACGTACCTTCTCCCAAAATTCCTTCCCAGACATATCACATGATATCATACACGTGTGACAGAAAGTGCTAGTTTGATCTACATTATGAAGTGACTAGTAATTTCTTTGCTAAGCATTAACTTTTCCTGGATGCTTATAGTGATTTGGAGAACCCATCAATGCTTACAAGTTACAACAAGTTGCACCTTATTTGGAATGAGGGAATTGGAGGGAAAGAAAGAGGAGGAATTCGGAGAGATATTTTGGATAGGAGGGATTTGAAAAGAAGGGATAAAGTCCAATTTTATTATATCCAAATCTCTCCAAGTGGAAAGATTCCTTGGAAAATGACTTTTCTATAATTCCCTCCTGTTGTTTTCCTCCTAAACAAACAAAGGAGACTTATCTATTATTCCCTTCCTTTCTTTTCCTTTCACTCCCTTCCCCTTTCCTTCCTTTCCTTTGCCTCCTAAATTTTTATCCAAGCTCAATGTTTCTGTTTTGGGGTTCTGAGCTCCTGGCAGCCTCCGTATGGGGTTATTGTTATGTTTCATTGCATGCTATCCCAAATGAAAAAAGGTGTTGTATATCTGCAACACTGATGAGATCCTGTAATGTTTTCTAATGTGTTTGGCACCTTTTCTTTTGGCTTTAAACCGACCTTTTCTTATCCCAGGTTGTATCACCACCAAGGAGCTCGGAACAGTGATGAGGTCCCTTGGTCAGAACCCAACTGAGGCAGAGCTTCAAGACATGATAAATGAGGTTGATGCTGATGGAAACGGTACCATCGACTTCCCAGAATTCCTCAACCTGATGGCCAGAAAGATGAAAGACACTGATTCCGAGGAAGAACTTAAAGAAGCTTTCCGTGTCTTCGACAAGGATCAAAACGGTTTCATCTCTGCTGCTGAGCTGCGCCATGTGATGACAAACCTAGGTGAAAAGCTCACCGATGAGGAAGTCGACGAGATGATCCGGGAAGCTGATGTTGATGGTGATGGCCAAATCAACTACGAGGAGTTCGTCAAAGTGATGATGGCCAAGTGATGAATTCCTGGTAAATGATGAAAAAAAAGATAAATTTGTAAAATGTTAGTGAATTATTATGAGACCTATATTGTTTTTTTTTTTCTTTAGTAATTTCTGATGCATAGAAACCAGACATTTTAGGTCATGTTGTGGATTTGTGATTGTGGTGATCTCTGTTTGGCAATTTCTGTAATGCTGTTTTTCTTGGTGACTGTTAACTTGTTCTTTCTGGTTTCTATTGTATCAGTATCCCTTTGGAGAATCAACTAATTCTGATAATTGATTCAGTTCTCGAAACACATTATTCTATGCATTTGAATTTTGACTGTAATCCTGTATGATATAATTGGCTCATTAGTTGTCTCACCAAATATTTAAAGGTGTTTAACAATTGGTTATTGTCTTTTGGTTGATTTAGTTGGTTGTTTAACCAGTTGGTACTTCGTAGGCTGTTTGTTCTGTTAAGTTAGTTGTATAAATCAGTTGTTATCGAAAATGTTTGTTAATGTTTGTTAAAAGTAGTTATATTGCCGCTTATTTGGGAAATAGTTTAAAAGTCAAATGACAGTAAAGAATGTCAAGAGCTACTTATAAATTGACTTATAAGTCAGTTTTTCAGTTAGTTGGTTACAGCAATTACCAAACAGAACAGATCAATAAGTCTTGAGTCAAACGCAAACTAATAAGCTGCTAAATAAAGTGTTTTTTTTATGAATAAAAATAAATCTAGTGCCAAATGCAAACTAAACTCAAACTAATAAATCTACAGAACAGATCAATAAGTCTAGAGTCAGAAAACTAATAACTCATTTTTTCAGTTGGTTACAATCAATTACCAAATCAGTTTGCAACATCTTTTTCCTAAATTAAGTGTTTTTTTTCTAAATAAAGTGATTTTCTTTCTAATTTAATTGTTATATTTTCTCCAAAATAGAAGTATTGTAACTCAAAAGGAATCAAGAAATAAATTCCTATCTACAAGATTTTTAGATGCATTTTTGTACCCTTACGCAAAGATGCGAAATATTATAAATGAAATTGAGCAATTCTTGTATGAAACCGATATGAACTTCAATGTTAGTGGGACAATTAAGTTTACTACATAGAGAAGACTAGTTAAGTGAAGTTTCATGTTCAATGATAAACATTATATCGATGAATGCAACCAGAGATTAAATCAATTTTAAGCTTGAGATGAAGAGACAGACGTTAGAACAAATAATGTTTAAAATAAGTTAAAATAAAATGTAGTATATGAAAAATCATTTAATTACAAAAGAACATAATGATCACAACAGAGATGTTGTAAAGTACATACGAATTAATAGTACTTAGATATAACATTATTGAATGATGCAAATACGGATTATGAAGCACAAGATACCAATCGATCTTCGCTTAAATAATCGCTCTCCTTAGAACTTAGTCTTCTCCTGTTTGAATTTGCCATGTGACAAATCAAAATAAACTTTTGAATGTTTTGTAGCAAATTTAAAAAGGTCGAAGAGTATTTTGAATGTGAATTCAACTCGTCTAAACTCGTATTTCAAGAAACATAATTAGGAGTGCTATTTTTTTAGTATTAGGAAAAAAACATAATAGAAGTGCTATATTTTAGTATTAGCAAATTTAAAAAAATCAAAGAGTATTAGGAAAAAAAGTTGAGAACAAAGCAGGAGGTTTAGCAGAAGGGAAGGATAATGAGCTCAATTGACAAAAGATTCCAAGATACATGGTTCATTACAATATGTCAAAGCAACTAGTCTATGGAGCTCCCTCTTGCGTAGACGAATGTGACAATTGCATAGAGACGAATTACATTACCAGAACGGGGCCACGCAAGAGTTAAACCGACCAAATTAAGGCACAAAATAAGACCGTCACCTTCTTCATAATCTCTTCAAGCTTTTCTTTCTAGCATCGATCTTCTTTTTCTCTACATGCGTTTTCAGCATACCACTCTTCTTTTCTGCTAAAGGTGCAGCTGATGACCCGGCTGCTCCACCCTCATTAGAGGGTGGAACGGAAGCAATGGCACCGTTAAGCTGATCTTGAAGGCTCGTTGCCTTGCTGCTAGCCGTTGATGGGGCAACGGGGGATGGTGATAGAGCACCACTACTCACTAACTTGTTCTTTGGATCGACAGTTTGAGCTGATGTTTTGTTTCGTTGATCAACGTTCAAAGCTGTGGTTGACTCTGAAATAGCTCCAGGCTTTATTTTAGATTTCGGCTTGGCGTGAATTCCTGTGTACAGTCTGACAAAATCAACAAACATTAATCAAATGCTGTTCTACTATAACCAACACTTTCTTCATTGAAAAAGAGCCCAAGTTTAATTCTTTTAGAGTTACTGTTTATAATTTTTTATTTTTCCTAATTGACTATATTTGCTATCCATTAAGACTGTCACCACTCACCGGGACCCCAGACCTAAGTCCGACTCGGATATAGTGTCTGACTTGGCTATTTTATGAAAATATTTCAATATTTAGAGCCAAAAATGAAACGACTAACGGCCTAAGCGTCATACCCACGTCCAAGTGCCAAGGGTCCCACACGGGTACTTGAGTATAGTGAAGAATCGGGTAACAAAGCATAAAGGTGTTCGCATTTCAAGGATACCCAACTCCTACGCTGTAGGTGTTAGCTGATCTTATTCTTCATCGAGAATCCTAAAACCAAAGGATGGAGGGAGGAAAATAAAAACTAGCTTACCTAGCAAGCCTCGCGTACTCCTCATAGTTTTCAAGAAGCATCTTGCCAGCTTGCTCATTCAAAGCCGACTCCGGGAAAGGTTCTATGAGTAAGCATCTTATAACCTGTTTTCCCAAAAACAAAGATGCAAAACGGAGAAGGATCATGACTATAA
The DNA here is from genome assembly GCF_026212465.1 of Amaranthus tricolor. Lineage (NCBI taxonomy): Eukaryota > Viridiplantae > Streptophyta > Magnoliopsida > Caryophyllales > Amaranthaceae > Amaranthus > Amaranthus tricolor. The sequence goes on from NC_080047.1 coordinate 44,355,496, forward strand.
ATACCCACAGAGATCATCCAAAATACAAATAGACAAGTGGAAGAAAAGAGAAGTCGGGAAATAGTATAGCACGTACTAAAAGAACATGTCGCAATCCTAGAGTGGGGTTCCAGTCCTTTTTCAAGGTGTTGACACAAATTTCACCGTTATTTGAGATATTTGGATGGAAAATTTTGGTAAGGAAATAACCTGCGAGTAACCAGAAAAGCCATGGTTATCCCTATCATACAAAATATTGGAAATATAATGCAAATACAAATAAAACAAACCGATTTGTATTTCCCTTGTGTGGATGGCAATGAAACTCCTTGCTTTGTAAATCACCAAATGGACACCATGAAGATAAGGTTGCGACAATCAAAGAAGTCGCTCGGAAACTTGATATCAGTAGAAGGCGTTCATGCACTTTCCTATTGTGATATTTCTCCCACAAAGGTGCTTGGGATGATAATTGAAATTCACAATGAGATACAATCTACACAACAAAATCCTAGCACAAGGAAATTGCAATAGTAAATACAAGTGTTGTAGTGAATTATGAACTTTGATGATATTAAGAGTTAATTACTCTCTCAATATTATCTCATGAAAGGAAGAACAAGAATAAGAGTATTCTTAAGAGAGAAATCATAAATCATATGAAATTGGGATGGAATGTCCCTTGTCATGCAACCTCTATTTATAGAGCTATGCATCAAACAATACCTCCTTTTGAAACAGAAGTGTTTCACCAAACAAAGCTTTTTCACCAAGCAAAGCTTATGAAACAATGTAATGTTTCACCAAGCAAAGCTTATGAAACAATGTAATGTTTCACTAAGCAAAGCTTATGAAACAAAGTAATGTTTCATCAAATTCTTTGAGGCATTTAATTTGGACTTATAATATATTTATTTAGTCCCACTACTATACTAGGTATGTAGTATATACAAATCTTGGTCTATATACTCTAAATGTTCAACAATCCTCCCCCATTTAGAGTATAAGAAACCTCCTTCTTCCTTTACACATTAAGTATATAATTCCGTTTCATGCATCAACGCTAATGTCCCTACGGATTGAATTAACGCCTAGTATAAAACACTTCACAAGCGATCGAACTAGAATGATGTCCCTACGGATTGAATCAACTAGCCCATCGAACCACTTGAAGGTTAAATACGCACAAAACCAATAACACATTGTCATTTACCTTGACACATTATATAGGGCCGTGTCCATATCTATTCATAAGTTTATCATAGTCGGATATGCCAATCTTGACTACTTGAAGCGGCCAAAACTTCAAACTTATATAGGTAGGTTCTCACTACGCAAAACATATCCCCGTGATAGGATACCACCAAGAGCTCTTCAACCCTTGACCTTGAGAACTTAAGCGACTACCTTGTCATCACGATCTAAAGCAACTATGGGTCATTCATCCTTGTTGCTTTCAAAGACTTTAAAGGACTTTACCACATTGAATTCAAGACACAATGCTACTTGTGTGTGAATTGGGACTTTCCTTTAAACTTTATTGACATAAACCGATCTCAATTGACGCTTGTTCAATTGAAACCTTACTCATGGCTTTAGTGAAAAAATCCGCCAAATTGAACTTGGTGTTCACATAGTCAAGAGTTATGACCCCATGAATGATAAGATCTTGCACTAGACTATGTCTTAGAGCAATGTGACTCGACTTACCATTATACACTTGACTATAAGCTCTTCCCAAAGCCGTTGTGCAATCCGAATAAATTGCCACCGGTGAAATTGGCTTTGGCAACAAAGGTATCTCAAACATGAGATTCCTTAACCACTCCGCTTCATTTGCCGCCGAAGCAAGTGCAATGAATTCCGCAGACATAGTGAAATCTGCTATTACCATTTGTTTCTTGGAAGCCCATGAAATGGCACCTCCCCCATAAACAAACACCCAACCACTAGTTGAAGAATTATCCTCTTCATTTGTGATCTAACTAGCATCGGAATAACCTTCCAAAATAGGAGGTTCACCACTATAAGTTATACCATAATTTATGGTTCCTTTCAAGTATCGTAATACTCTCCTTATCGCCAACCAATGTTGGGGACCCGGGTTACTGGTAAATCTACTCAATTACCAACCGCAAATGCTATGTCCGGCCTTGTACATGTCATAGCATACATCAAAGATCCAATAATCTTTGCATACTCTAATTGAGAAATTGGTTTTCCGGTATGCTTGGTAAATTTCATACCTTGCTCCATGGGACTTGAGATTGGTGTCGAATCTTGCAATTTTAAACCTATTAAGCACTTTATCAATGTAATGAGATTAACTAAGCTTAATATGACCACCATCTCTTTTGATCTTTATGCCTAAGATCACATCGACCTCCCCCATATCCTTCATTTGGAAGGATTTAGACAAAAATTCTTTGTCTCTTGGATATGTACTATACTAGTACCAAAGATGAGTATGTCATCCACGTATAAGCAAATGATAACTCCATTGCCATGGTTATCAAATTTGCTATAAACGCATTTATCCGCTTGATTCAACTTGAATCCAAAGGACAATATAGTTTCATCAAACTTTTGATGTCATTGTTTTGGTACTTGTTTAAGTCCATATAGTGACTTAACAAGTTTACAAACCTTATTTTCTTGTCCTTTCAAAACAAACCCTTCGGGTTGTTTCATGTAAATTTCCTCATCTACCTCACCGTATAAGAATGCGGTTTTCACATCCATTTGATAGACCTCTAGATGATAAATTGTAGCCAACGCTACCAACAACCTAATGGTGGTTATTCTTGCAACTGGTGCATATGTATCAAAATGATCAATACCAAGCTTTTGTCTAAAGCCCTGTGCCACTAAACGGGCCTTGAACTTATCAATGAATCCATCAATTTTCATCTTCTTGCGAAAGATCCACTTGCAACCAATTGGTTTACAAGTCGGTGGGAGATCTACTAATACCCAAGTATTATTCCCCATGATGGATTGCATCTCATCATCTATTGCCTCTTTCAAAAAGGCACTATCTTGTGATGCCATAGCATCACTAAAAGTCAAATGGATCTCCTTCCACATTAAATAAATATGGAACACTCGAAGTAATCATTATTCTAGTACCTTTGACCAATCATCAAATTTCTTAGTGCGCATTTTTTCTTAAAAATGACTTTTTATTAAACATCTCAAACAAGAGATTAATGACTTTTTATTAAACATCTCAAACAAGAGATAATTTAATCTTTTTTTTTGTCTAAAACTAAGACAAATGTTTGTAGATAAAATATTATCTTTATTAGTTTACACTTGGAAGTTTAAAATTACCTCCCTTATTTGTAAACATTCAATCACAAATAGAAATGACAATTCTTTGTGATCCAATTCAAAATTGAATTTCATACATATAATTATGTATAATTCGAAAAAATTTCTTACATTATTACAAACTAGTAATAATAAATAAATTATTAAACATTATGGAATTTATTTGCCATAATATATATTTTATGCTTAAGGCATAAAATACATTATCATACCCCTTGATAATTCACATGTCTTAAAGGACACAATTTTATAAGTAAATACTTATAAATAGTAATCACTTTATAGTTTTTTAAAATAAATCAACTTGTCACATATAATTTATGAATAAATTATATACAATCCATTTACTTATATGGATCAAATAAACATACCAAAAATATTATTACAAACTAGTAATAATAATTTGATTTATAAACATTATGGAATTTTAATCACCATAAAACATAATTTGCAAAATCTATGCAAATTAATTTATTCTCTTAAATAGAATAACATTTATTTCATAACTATTTTCATAAGTAATGATGAAACAACCACTTACTTATAATTTCAACATTGTTGAATTGTACATAATAATTTAAATGTAATTATTATAATAATGGTCCAACCATATTAAATTTAAATTTAATATGTGTTCATATACACAAATATGTATATCCATATGACATAAAAATTCTACCCCTTAATCTTCGTTATAATATAACTAGATTGACTTGGGTAATTACATAACTCATTTGAGTATTTCAATATAAATCATTACCCCTTTTATTTCTATAAGGAACTTGGGTAATAAAAAAAAATATGTCACTTTAATTTTGTCTCATCATGAAAAACTTGACAAAAAGTCAATAAATTTATCATTTACTTATAGGTAGTTATTCAAAAATAACTACCATAACTAACCCCAAAAATGGTTACATCAATAAAATTGATACTTTATTTCATAATTAACAATAAAATAAAACAATTACAAATCAACAAACTGAAATTAATCGAAAGTATGCTAAACAATATTATCATACCTTTGTTTATGATGCTATATGACATACATCAATTATCAACATGATAAAACAAAATTAATCACTTTCTTTAAACATGCCTCATGAAGAAATAATTCCATCAAGTATAGAACATAATCATACTTTAATCAATCAATATCCGATAAAACACATACTTAATGTATACTTGGCAATTTTAATTTATATATAATATATAAATCCTAACATTGTAGTACTTTTATTCCATACTACAAAATTTCATTACCTTATTAACCATGATGATCACATGAATAAATTTCTATTCTCTTTTCTTAATTAATTATTAAGAAAAATAACACTTTATGATTTTCATCATAAATTTTTATCATCAAAATAACACATACCCACTTCTCTAGATCATATCTTTGTAAAATACTATTACCCACATGTTTTACTTCAAATTAAAATTTGAACACATGTATATGATCATCCAAAAGAAGATTTAAATGTATGTAAAAAAAAATTTTTTCACAAATTTAAACACAAAATATCAAATATAATTTATGATTATTAAATCTCAAGAAAAACTTACTTGTTTTTCATGATACTTCTTACTAAAGATACCCATGAAAATAAATATTTCATTTGCCATCATCAGAACTTCATGCCGAAATAATTGTCCAACTTGATGAAAAATTTTAACGAGATCCTTAACGCTTGCCATCTTTGAAAAATTATCACAATAGATTATTGGAAATATAATGCAAATACAAATAAAACAAACCGATTTGTATTTCCCTTGTGTGGATGGCAATGAAACTCCTTGCTTTGTAAATCACCAAATGGACACCATGAAGATAAGGTTGCGACAATCAAAGAAGTCGCTCGGAAACTTGATATCAGTAGAAGGCGTTCATGCACTTTCCTATTGTGATATTTCTCCCACAAAGGTGCTTGGGATGATAATTGAAATTCACAATGAGATACAATCTACACAACAAAATCCTAGCACAAGGAAATTGCAATAGTAAATACAAGTGTTGTAGTGAATTATGAACTTTGATGATATTAAGAGTTAATTACTCTCTCAATATTATCTCATGAAAGGAAGAACAAGAATAAGAGTATTCTTAAGAGAGAAATCATAAATCATATGAAATTGGGATGGAATGTCCCTTGTCATGCAACCTCTATTTATAGAGCTATGCATCAAACAATACCTCCTTTTGAAACAGAAGTGTTTCACCAAACAAAGCTTTTTCACCAAGCAAAGCTTATGAAACAATGTAATGTTTCACCAAGCAAAGCTTATGAAACAATGTAATGTTTCACTAAGCAAAGCTTATGAAACAAAGTAATGTTTCATCAAATTCTTTGAGGCATTTAATTTGGACTTATAATATATTTATTTAGTCCCACTACTATACTAGGTATGTAGTATATACAAATCTTGGTCTATATACTCTAAATGTTCAACACAAAACAACACGACTACACAGTAGAAACCTTTTTTTTCTGAGTTTCTTTATCCTAACAGCCAACAATATTTTTAGATAATACTTCTATAACACAGGCAGGTTTGTAGAACATTTAGTCACCACTCACCACTACAATGTAGAAGCCTTGGCTCCCGTGGAAGCATGTCATCAAAATAACGGTATGAATCTGATGGTTAGACTTAGGAAGCACATCACTTCTTACAGGAATCATCAAAGCCAAAGCCTTAAAATCCCAACAATATGGGTCAATTACATGAAGTAAAACATTTCTAATGTGAGAAAGTGTCACACAGCGCAGAAATATGGTTTTGATAGCAGTAAAGAAACATATTTCACAGTCAATGTAGCCTATATTTCGGTCACGGTAACTCAAAAACCTTTACGATACGCTTGGGATACAGTGATGCGGCCTTGTTTTTGCACTGTGAATTTGTCACTATCAATGATTATAGTATTATACCATCAATAACGATCATCAGATGAAAAAGGAAACCATACCATTATCAATACTAAAACTATACAAAGTGAAACATACTTCTTTATAAAAAATTACAACCAAAAAAGAAAAAATAATCACCTTTGGGAGGAGTATGGGGGAAGTCGCTTGATAAGATCAATTTCATGCGGAAAACACCATTTTCGTATGGGGTCCCAGCTGCAATTTCAGACACGACGATTACTCAAGAAATCATTGGAGCTTAACTTACTAATATGGAATCTTTAAAAGCCCATAAACTTCCGACACTGCGAATCAATAAATACCAACACGGGAGTAAAACCCATTCCGAGCACTCATCTCCTGGAGAGAGAGAGAGAGAGAGAGAAAACACACCTGGACCATCTATATCAGCAAAAATAGTTGTAAAATCATCATCATTAACGCCCACTTTGATTCCTTTCGGAGGTGTTTCATCAAGATTTTTTAACTCTTTTGCAAGCTGCCTAATAACATTTGGTGGAAGATTTTCATTTGTCGCCTGCAGTAACAAAATAATAATAATGATCACTGGTCGAACTTAGGAAAGATTATGAATCTTCCAAATACTTATGCATCAAATCAAAATGATACTCCAGAGATACTACAGAATCTCGACACAAAATAAATTACAGAGCAAGCAGGATTTTATTTCCACCATCAATTGTCATTACCGGGTCCACCTATATACAATCAAATAAAGCAACCAAAACATAAAGTGACCTCTTCAAAAGGTGTCTAATATTTATACATAGGTAAAGTTTAATTCTACAAAAAGCAAGCTCGTATGAAGTGCAAAACATATCCCAGAAAACAAGAGTTGGCTTCTAATTCTACTTAGTACTCACGCCATTGACATAAATTCCTCGAATCAACCAAATACGTAATCGCCGTTCCCATAAGTGCATATTAAGCTAGATAAAATCCTTCAAAAGTGCAAAACATGAATCCCCATAAAATCTGTGATGTAGCTTTTACTTTTACTTTTACATCCCATAGCACACCACACTTCTAACATAAATTCCTAAAAAATATCATTCCCTTAAACTTAAATCAACCAAACATGTAAAACTGTTTACCCCAAGTCCATAAACAGCTAAGAAATTCCCTTTAAAAATGACTTATTCTTTGTAAGATACTTCAAGAAATTAATGTCTAATTACTTCAAGAAATTCCCTTTAAAAATTGATTGATTGAAATTGACATGAACAAAAATAAAAAGTACAAATGGAGCTAAAATTACACAGAGAATATTTCTACTCTTATGTGTATAGGTGCATGTATATTTTACAGACATGTTTATGCTCTTTTTCATTTATATCTACCCATAAACAACTCTAGTATAAAAGGCCAAAGAAAATGATCCATTAATTTTGATAAGGTTTTATTTTAGTGCATAGCTTCACACTATCTTTCTTATTAATCTCGTGTAATTTTAATAAAATATAAAATATATAAAATATTAAAAGTGATTGTAAATCATTTTCCAACAAAAATTTTTAATAGAAAAGGGAAATTATTAAGGTGGGTCGAGTGGTTTAGCTCTTGGTACTTATGAGGGAGTTTGGTGTATATTCTGCAGACAACCAAATATAAAAATAGTTGTAGTATTTCTTTCTAAAAATTTATCCACATTACTATAACAATAGACAATTTTAATTTATTTGTTCTATCTGTTTAAATTAGAATATTTGTAATTGTAAAAAAGTGTATTTTATCTAAATATCCTTGTTTGGTTTACAAAATCACAAATTTATTCATAATAATTCTTACAAAAATCACGATTCTTATTTGGTTTTGGATTTATTAAATGCTCTCATCCTCTCAAACTAAGTTTTAGAAAACTTTTCTTTTATCTTACGCGCTCACTCTTCAACTTTCCGACCTTTGTTATTATTTTGTTATTTTTCTTTCATTATCATATATAATCAAATGCCTCTATAATTTTTATATTCTTAAAATTCACATTTTTATTTTTATATTAAGACTCTATTTATAGCTTAAAAAGTTACTAATATTTGAAAATAACGAACAAGAAAAAATCTAGAATTCATTGTTAATACATTTATAGTTTTCATAATTTAAAATTTTCACTACGACTTAATATATTTTCTTTCAAATTTTGTCTCCTTTATGTCTCATATACAAACATTAAAGACGGAGAAAGTAAAAAATATAATTTTAGGACTTCTTTTTCTGTTGCAACATAATTAATGTTAATCAATGTAGCAATTATGATCTAATTAAAGGCATCTAATTATTTGCGTTTGTTGTATTAGGTTACTAGTTGATATATGGTGTATAAAAGACATAAAACTTTTAATTGAATTAGCTTTTTGACACAGTATGAAAAACCTATATAACATATATAAAATAATTTTCCTTTATAGTTAAAAAATTATATCAATTTTTATGATTATACTCTAGAAGATGAGAGGTTTTTCAAAATTCACTTTTGTTAGGATTGATATTATGTTGATTGGTTGTCCGCATCCTAATTAAGTGTGTCGTTAACAATAACTTTACACTTTAGAAGTGCGGAATATGAAGTTGGACAAAACACAATAATTTAAGGAGTTTAGCTCAAATCTACGTCTTCAGCATTAAGCTCCTTAAACCTTAAGGGTTTTTCAATTTTGTCATTTCCGTTTATTTACTAAACCTATCTAAAAAAAGATACACTTATCTTATAAACGCTAACTATCAACACCCAGCAAAACACCTCTTACAAATAAATGAAACATAAAAACCAACCTTGAAGAGCAAAGGAATAACATTGTATGAATGAATTTCTTAAAAACAAAGATGTGTTTTGCTTTCTTGATTTTAAGACTTCATTATATATAGGAAAAAAATGAATGTAGTCATTGGAGAGTACTTTGCCTAATTAGTGAACATCTTCTTGATCTTCAAAGTTCATGATTATCCCTTATGAACTTACCAACAATAAATAGGAGCAAGTTGAAAGATGCACTTGGTTATAGAGAGGAAGGATGAAATAAGCCACAATTGCCTTAATTCAAATATTTAGTGCTATGTATAAAGAGGGCATATGTTGCATCGGTAAAACTTAAAGGTACGATATAATATATAACTGGTAACATATCCTAGGACTTTAATAATCATTAGCTAAAAATTTTTGTTAAATTGGTTTTTTTATATGATATCAGAAACTAACATGACAAAAATTACTTTTCTTCGTTAAATACTCTTTTTGTTTCATTTAATGTTTATATATTTTATTTTCACGGTTTTCAAAGCATAACTTGAGTCTCAATATCTATAACTTAAAAAATATATTTCACAAAAAAACTATAAAATAGACCCTTCTATTCACTATTATGGTCCTATATGTAATCTTGTTTGCTTCGTCATATGAACTTTATGAATATTAACTTTTTATAATTTTTACTCAAATACAATCAGTGATATTTAAGATTGAAATAATGCATTGACAAATGTTCCAAAATCAAATAATACTTTGCCGAAAATTATAACGTTTTAAAAATAATCACCTGCATAATTAATTGTTATCTAAATGATATATACTTTGCCGAAAATTTATATTTTTTTAAAGTAATATTTTAGCCATACTAAAATACCGATAACTATGCTATCCGGTACACATTCTTTATCTTATAAATATTAGCATTGTTTGTTGATTTTATGGAAAAATGAGTTTATGATTATATCTCATACACACATAAAAAATAAATTTTTAACCCCTTATTTGTATAATTGATTTCTCATAATTTTATAGCCTAAAATAAGTATTAAACACTTAAAAATATAATAAAAGCTATGCTTAAGGTATGGAGAGGGCACAACAACGATGATGGACCATACCTTTATCAAAGGAATTAAGTTGCGATCAAAGAGACCCTCAATTCGAAAAAAGGCCCAAAAAAAGCAATAAAATTTATACAAACTAATAGTTAAAACCTCTTAATTTCAACAGTTTTCAATTTTAGAAAAAAGTTTTAAAAAGAAGACATTTAATATTTTTTTCAGAAGAAACTCTTCCTAGTAGTCAAGAGTTTCTCACGAAGACTTGAAGAGAGTTAGGAGGAATTCACATCATCACGTGGAGCAAACTCCTTAAAATAAGTAGGTGGTAACTCACTAGTCACTAACTGTTAGGTAAAAAAATAGTTTTACTTCATCTTAATTTGCATTATTTGTCGTATTTTGTATTATTTTTTTATTTTGAAATAGAAATATTACTTTTTTTAATCTTATCAATACATTTTAACTTTCTTTTAATTTTGTCTTTACAATTCGACCTTTCTTTTCATTTATTATCAAATATTTTTATTTTTTTTAAAAATACCTAATTTTTTCTTGGATGCTAATTGAAGGGAACAAACTAGTATAAAAGAAAGTAACATTATGCTATTTTTTTCATGAAATTATTCTTACTCTTACACTACTAAGTAAAAAAATTAATAAAAAATGACTAGTTATGAAAGAAAGAAGATGAAGATTCTTTGTCTCCATGGATTCAGAACAAGTGGAAGCTTCCTCAAGAAACAAATCAACAAATGGGATCCTTCTATTTTTGAAAATTTCGATTTGGTACTTTTATTCTTTCTAGTGAAGTGTACTTATCCATAATAACCAAATAGATGTAGGTATATGAGATTCAATCTCTACATAGGAATGCAAACGGGGCGGGGCGGGGATTGGAATTCCCATCTCCATTCCTATCTGTTAATGTAATATCTATCCTCGTCTTCATTCCCGCGACGGGTATAATTTTTTTCCCTGTCCCCTCCCCAATGGGTTTGTATCTAAAATCATCCCCGCCCCACCACCCATCTGGGTATCCATCCCCGTCTAATACCCATTTTTCCCGCCCCACCACCCGTCAAATCCCCGCTTAATACTCATCTGTGCCACATATTTATATTCCATCATTTGAGCCTTAAAACTCATAATACATATCCAAACTCCAAAGTCTCAAACAAACACACATCCAAAGTCTCAAACAATTACGTATCCAAATTCTCAAACAAACACATATCCACAGTCTCAAACAAATATACATGTCTAAAACAAAAGTATTTCAACATCAAATCAAAATCATCCAAAGTAAATCAATCCAAAGTCCGAAAATTTATACATATCTTGAGGCGAGGCGAGGAGGGGATGGGGCGGGTATCACCTAAAACCCATCTCCATCCCCATCCCCGCGGTGGGTATGAAATTTATACCTGTACCCGCCCCATGACCCATCAAACCGGGACCCATCGGGGCGGGGATGGGGCGGGTCTCCTATTAGACCCGCCCCGCTTGCATCCCTATCTCTACATCTCCATAAAACTTAACCTAAGATTTATAGTCAACTTGATAAGAGACTACGTGTTCAAATCTCATTTACACTTTTAGTCCAAAAAACTCTCATATGAGTTACGTTAGAGTATAAAACATATTTTAGAGCCGCAACCATCAACTTAAATTTTAATTAGGTGATTGCTCAATTAACCTGTTTACAATGATTTAAAGTATTTTCCCACAAAAATTTATAAAAGATTAGGTTTTTTTTTTTTTTACAGCTTTATTTGAAGATAATATAGGACAAATTTTTTAAATAAATTCACCCCTATATGATAAACAAAAAAAGAATTGATAATAATTTTCCCGAGAATTTAGCTTTACATTGTAAACAATATTATTATCCAAATACGAGCTTTAACAGCTACGACTAACGCAAGTCTTGTATAGTGTTGGCTACAGCAGTTCATAAGCAACTTAGATATCCAAGTAATTTAATGTTAAGAGGAAAATTCCGGTAAAAGCTTACAATTCTTGCATTGAAAACATTGCAAAGCTGCGGGGCTTGATAAATGGAACCATCCAACACATAATACGTCAACATTGGCGTAACCTTCTCAGGACTATCCCTCTTTTGCTTACGAATAACGAACAAGTTTGGTTCTATAACTTCATTTAGCAAGTACTCAAGGCCTGTCATCTTCCTGTATCACGACCAACCATAATATTTAACGGCTACCGAAAAACCATAAATGTAACACAAGAAAGGTAAGAGACTATCTCGGTGGAAAACATATGGCAAAATGAATCTCGCAACACGTTCCAATCCCTGAGAGGGAGAAAGCCCATCAAAACCAGATGTTACTCACTAACAGCGGTTATATGAGTTCTCCTATAGTAAGCTTAATCCTAGAATATCAGTAATGGCATAATATTTGGAACTTTTATGGGTATGGGTTGCCGCATTCCTTCCCTCCCAAGACCCTCACCATAGTATTCCTATGGGCCGGATACATTTGTTATGATGACGATGAAGATGCATAATATTTGGAATTTTTAATAGCAACCCAAATAGGCAAAATTGTATCCACAAGAATCTATCTATGATGCAAACCAGAAACGATAAATAAATTTCAATCATGGAAATACAGAATTATAGACATACCAACCAAAATTCAAGCATCAAATATTCAACAAATATCATAAAGTTGTATCTTTTGTAAGCATAAAAGCTAAAAATTAAGCATAAAACATCAGAAAAATCGTAAAGTTGCATTCTTTTGCCAAATTAAAAAGAAGAAACTATCTGATTCCAAACAATAAACAAAACACTAAAAAAGTTACATACAATAAGCACTTACTGCAAAATATAAACAAAAATTCATACAATACCCACTTAACCACATCAAAATTAAGCAGAAATCTTCAAATAAAGTCGTAAATTTTGATTCTTGAGTAAATTTAAAAAGAGAAACCTAAAAAAGCAAATGGGAAATAGAAAAATCAAAGCAGGGGGAAAAGTTTGAGATTTTCTTACGAAAGATGAGAAAGGTCAAGAGGGTGAATGGAATTCATCCTCAATTGTTCATTGTTGCAAGTCCGATCATAAAACGGTGACAAAGCGAAGTAATCGAAAACAAGGTTACGATCAAGAGGGTAAGTGTTGAGCCATAGTTGATCTCTGAAGCTTATTCCGGTCATATCGGTTCCCGGAGGCGGCGGTAACGGCGGAAGATTTCCGTCTAAATTAGGGTTTCCTGGCATCGGTGTTGCTGTCATTTATTATCAATTGTTGAATTACTGGATTGCTAAGGGAAATTGGAAGAGTGTGAGTATGAATTGAATTGGAAAAGGGATGATTATAGCTGGGATTTGGGATGTTGTTGTTCAATTGGGTTTTTGAGATTCAAGTGTGGACACTGATTTTTACTCACTGTTTCAGACTTGAATGGGAATTGCGTGAGTTGAGATGAGAATTTAAAAAAAATGTCAAATGAGTTTTGTTTTGTAAAATTTTAGAATGAAATGAGATTTAATAAAAATAGTTATAAAGTTACTAATATTCTCTTATTATTAATTTTATTTTTATTTGTTAATAGTAAAATTATTATTTTTAAACAAATCTAAGTCTCATTCTAAATATCCTTCTACCTTCTAGGACATTAAAATGTAAGACTCGAAAAGTTGAGATTTGAAAATCTCATATCCATTCCTCGTAGACAAAGACGATACTTTATTTAATTCAAGTCTCAACCCTCAAGTCTTAACCCTCAAGTCTCAACCCTATTCCCTCCTACCAAACACCTTTAATTTTCACTTTGCATCTCTAGTTGCTGATTTTATCTAACCAATCGGTCTGAGCCAGTGCGGCATGAGCACTGCTTGCTCATGACTCGACAGGACACGCTGTGGCTTGTCATAGCACATGCAAAGTTGGACTCAATGCTTTATTTTCGTTCTAGTTGATCTTGATTCGACATTAGAAGTATATTAATTTTTCCGGCACTATTCGTGATGGCCCACTCCTACACGACGCCCATATCTACTCGCTCGTGTTAATGTAAAAAATTTACCGTTTTACTCTTTAAAATACCTTTTTTGTGTCTTTGAACATAATGGTAAATAAGATATTTGATTTTGCTTACTTGAATTAAGGAAATTTATTCTTACTTGTTATCGTAGTTTTCTTTTATCAAAAATAAACTTAGTGATTTAAATCTATTTTACTTTTGTTCATTGAATCAAAATTTATTTTATTTTATATACATCATTGCAATCAGCCAGTCACAAACATTTATTATTAGTACACTTGTTTGTTTAACACCATAGCCTATACTTGGAATGACCATCATTTTTCAAAGTGTAAATATTAATTTTTTTTAATAACACCATAGCCTAATTTTTTTTAATAACGACATCTAAATCAGAGATAAAAATTAACAAGTACATAACAATTTTAACCAGAGATAATTTAAAATTAACAAAACTACGATCGTTGTATATGAGATCTGACAATTCTGAATATACTCTTTCACATCGCTCTTTGACACAACCTTCTACGAGGAGGTCGTCCGATCTATTGTAGTCTTGAGATAGAATTGATTTTGATGTAGTTGATGGTAATTGCAATTTTGGTGTATGCTGCATTATTGCATTAATCTCTACCAATAAATCAATTACAAACCAAACTTTATAATTCCAAACTCTCATGAAGGGAGAGATCAAAACCCAATATATGGGCAGAATCAACCCAATGAATGGGTAGAACAACTCTCCTGTAGGGAGAGGACAAATATTATTCTAATAATATTTAAAAAGCTTAAAACGGATAAATTTAGGGGCTTACCATCAACCAAAAGAATAAATTTGTGGATGAAATTAAAAGAAAATGAGTAAGACCATTATAAAAAAAGAGTACAACGTAATTAAGTGAAGAAACTAAAATGAAATGAACAAACTAAAATGAAATGTGATATTTCATAGGGATTAGGGACATGAGATATTAACTACCAAAACTTATTAACAAAATTTTGTAGCTTGTGATTAAGAATTTTAACTAGTTGAGAAGAGGAGGTAAACCAACTAATGCAACATTAGCAACATTATTATTTATTAACGACAAACATAAAAATAGGAGGCAAATAGACTGTATATAGGTAATTCTATAGTGGTTGACTTTTAAAGTCTATTGTCACAATTATTGAATCTTCACCGCTTATTTTCTAAGATAAAATTTGACTCATTTGATTTTTTTAATTAATAGTATGATTTACCTGAAAAATAATAAAAAAAGATTTCAAATGATTTCCAAAACGTATATTTTTTAACAAAAAATAGTAAATACTTTTTAGTTGTCATTAAAGTTTCAAACTTAAAGTTTTATATATGTTGATACAACTGGAATTAAGTGGCGAGCCGAGACATGTTTTAATTATGTAAGTCTTGTATTGATATCTATGACGGCTATGTTGACGTTAACGGGAGGTGACGAAAGAGGAAGCGGCAGCGAAAATGGCAGCTGCGGTAACTAAGCATTGGCTTTTGGTAAGATGGTGGTACTGCTTAGGAAAATGAGGCATGTTGTAAGCGAAAGATCAAGAGGAGTTTTTTTTTTTTTTTTTTCTTTGGATGCCATTTTATTAAGATATGATTTGTATGAGGATTTTGGTTTTGTTTTTGTAATTTGGTTTAAAGTTGTGTGGGGGAATGAGGGATGTACGCGGAGTTGTGGGAAAAAACCGAGGCAACACAACACAAAAGTTAGAAAGCTCGAACGTGGCACTATATAGACTCAGTGTCGTTTCTGACAAATTTTGGGCCCTAGGCGAAAAATAAAAAAAGCTCTTAGTTAGATCCATACTAGATGCTACTTATGCAAATACTAATTTAATTATAAGGATTAACTCAATTTAGATCCCTTTATGAGTTGGGCTCTAGGTGGTTGCACCTTAAAACTACCCTCAGGAATGACCCTGCATAGAGTGCTCATTTGGTCTTGCACTCATCAAATGACTTGTTCCAATAATCTTTCTTAAGATTTTCGTTCTTCTTACTATAGCTGTAAGTCACACTTTTTTTGTTCCTACTTGACTTACTAAATAAAGCATCATTGGTCGTCTCGTTGAACACCTTTTGTGCAAATTTGTAATCAATAAGGTCTATTCATGTTAAAGTTGGCCTTTAATTTATAATATTCTCACTAGCCAATGTGTCTCAACTGTTATAATAAAGTGTCTCTAAGATGTTTGTAAGAAGGGAATTGAACATAAAACGAATATGACCAAGTCTTTATCCTCAATATAACCACAATGCAAAACTATGGAGTAAAACTCATCAAGACGAGATTTCATAGTCTTACTCACTAGTGGAAAAAAACGTATTTGTTGCTTATCATTTGCTGCGGTTTTTGTATTTACGCAGCAATAAATAGGAAAAACAAATCAAAAAAAAACCGTTAAGTGCTGCGGTTTTAGGCCTTGACCGCAGCAAATACTCGCGTGCAGCTTTAATTGCTGCGGTTTGTTACTTGCCCGCAACAAATATGTCTTCCAATTGCTACGGTTAATTGAATGCCCACAGCAAATACCCATTTCAAGCTTTTCTATTTTGCAGGAAACGCACTAATTGCTGCGGTTAACATTTGCCCGCAGCAAATAACCGTTGGAATAATTAAAATAAACCCGCCATTTCAGAAACTCGACTACGTATACACAGAACACTTTGCTTTTAAACGTTATAACCTCTCAAACCCATTGAAAAAACGCTTTATCTTCATCTTCATCTGCTTCGTTCCTCTTCTTCATCTTCACAAACGCAACGTACAGTAGTTTCTTCAAAGTCGTTCTTCATCTTCATCTGCAAACTATCAAAAAACGATGTGTGTTAACAGTTCTTCATCTTCTTGGTTAATAAACCCACGAAATTTAATACTTTGGTCTTGTTCATCTTCAAAACCCACGACATTAAGGTATTTTTTCTCCTTTTAATTTGTTAAGCTTTTAAGTTTTGCAAGATATTTATGAAAAAACTCGAAAATTATGGCTATGTGTTAACCGTTTGTATTTATACTAATTTTGTTTATCATATATATCATGTTTTGTTATATATTTAAGTAATTTCTTCATTTTATTTATGAATGTGTATGTAGTTGTGGTTTTTAAGTTTTAAATTTATCATAATTTTTTTATAGTTTGTAAATTAGGTTTAATTAGGTTTGTTTATGGTTAAATGAATGAGTTGTTGATATGAATGTTAAGTTGTTGATATATCCAAGTTTATGAATGTGATTTTATTTTTATTGTTTTATATGTTGTTAATATATATGAATATTAATTATGGTTAGTACAATAAACATCATTTGGAAAGTTTAAAAAACATTGTTTTACTATTTGGGTTAATTAGGGTTAAATGAATGATTATTACTTAATTTTGTGGTTAGTTAGAGTTCGTTAAGTATATATGTTTAAAAGTTGTGTATTAATTTTGTTTTGAATTAAATCACACTAATTAGGATGACAAAAGATCGTTCTTGGATGTATGGAAGCATTGAATCGTCAGAATTTATTGAT
Source organism: Amaranthus tricolor (assembly GCF_026212465.1). Classification (NCBI taxonomy): domain Eukaryota; kingdom Viridiplantae; phylum Streptophyta; class Magnoliopsida; order Caryophyllales; family Amaranthaceae; genus Amaranthus; species Amaranthus tricolor. The sequence goes on from NC_080047.1 coordinate 44,373,101, forward strand.
GGCGTATTAGAATTTTGTAGTATTGCGGTTGAACATCAAGTTAGGACGGAGGGAGTTGGTTTTTATTGCCCATGTGTCAGTTGTGGCAATGTATCAAAGGTAGATAGTGTTGATATCCTTAGGGAGCACATACTTCGACGTGGGTTTAGGCCTCAATATCATGTTTGGGTTTGGCATGGTGAGGAGGGAGTTTACAAAGAGAAAAGTGTTGTTGAGGACGTCAATAATGTGGCCGATGTCAATGAGGATGTAGTAGATCATGTTGATGGGTATAAGACAGATGAAGAGAATGTCGATGAGGATGTGGATCGTGTTGATGAGATGATGGAGGGAGTCGAGGACGAGTTAGGAAAATATCCTCGTGTTTTGACTTGTTGACAGAGGCTTCTCAAAAGAAACTAACAGCAGTGTCGACAATTTTCAACATTAAGTCAAAGTTCAATTGGAGTGACGCTAGTTTCACAATGTTATTAGAAGCTTTAGGTGAGATGCTTCCTGAGAGAAATGAACTTCTAAAGTCGACATATTATGCCAAAAAGCTCAAGTGTCCTTTCGGCTTAGAGTACCAGAAGATTCATGCGTGTCCGAATGATTGTGTGTTGTATCGGAATGAAAACGAGAACTTAGAAGAGTGTCCTAGGTGTGGGTTATCGCGCTACAAGCGTAAAGGGGCTCGGGATGAAGGGCCCCCAGCTAAGGTATTGTGGTATCTTCCAATAATACCTAGATTCAAGCGTTTGTTTTTTATAAAGAAAGATGCGTTAAATTTGAGGTGGCATGCAGATAGGGTGAAGAAAGGTCACTTGCTCACACATCCATCTGATTCTCCGGAGTGGAAGAGTATTGATAGGTTGCATAAGACTTTTGGGGATGAGGTTCGTAATTTAAGGCTCGGACTGTGTACGGATGGAATGAACCCATTCGGCAATCTTAGTTCTCAACATAGTACTTGGCCGGTACTTTTAGTGATCTATAATTTGCCACCTTGGTTGTGTATGAAGCGTAAGTACATTATGCTTTCGCTTCTTATCTCGGGTCCTAAATAACCTGGCAATGACATAGATGTATATCTTGCACCTCTCGTTGAGGATTTGAGAAAGATGTGGGATGAAGGCGTTTCAGTGTTTGATGCATATGCTAATGAGGAGTTCACCTTGCGTGCAATCCTTTTATGCACCGTTAATGATTTTCCGGCATATGGCAACTTATCGGGGTATAAGAACAAAGGGAAGAAAGCATGCCCAATATGTATCGATGACATGGAATCCACGTTGATTCCTAAGTGCAAACACGTATTCATGCACCATCGAAAGTTCCTCCCACGAGACCACCAATATCGTAAGAAGAAGAAGTTGTTCAACGGGGAGGTTGAGGACCGTGTAGCTCGTCGACCGTTGACCGGTTATGAGGTTTATGAACAAGTTAAAGGAGTTGAGACTGTATTTGGTAAAACGGGGCAAGTGCAAGGGGGTGAAGGCCGATTATGGAAAAAAGAATCAATCTTTTGGAAGCTTCCATATTGGAGAGATCTACAGGTTAGGCATTGTCCTGACGTTATGCATATAAAGAAAAATGTATGCGATGCCATACTCGGGACTCTCATGAACATTCCGGGTAAGACAAAGGATGTTAGGGCCGTGCGAGATTAGTTTGAATGTAAGGGTCTTCGTCCGAAGTTGTGGGCACATGTTAAGGTGAGTAAAAAAAGAAATAGAGCTGATGAAGTTGGTGGCAGTAAGAAGAAGATGAGTAATGATAAAGTTTATTTGCCTCCAGCTTACTACACATTGTCCAAAGCAGAGAAGCGGACATTTTGTGAGTGTTTGTATGGCATTAAGGTTCCGTCTGGGTACTCATCCAACATGAAGAGATTTGTGAGCCTAAATAGTGAGCTGAAGTTAGGAAGCATGAAAGCTCACGATTGTCATGTAATGATGTAAGTGTTCTTACCAATTGCAATCCGTGGAATACTGCCAAAACATGTGAGATATGCTATTACCGAGCTATGTTCGTTCTTCAACACAATTTTTAGTAAAGTTCTTGATCCCTTTAAACTTGATGCACTTCAACTCGACGTGATTGTAACTTTATGCAAGTTTGAGATGTATTTTCCACCTTCTTTCTTTGACATAATGGTTCATCTTATTGTCCATCTCGTTTGTGAGATCAAGCTTTTGGGTCTAGTTTTTTTAAGGTGGTGTTATCCTTTTGAAAGACACATGGGTGTTTTACAAAACAAGGTGAGGAATCCAGCACAACCCGAGGGGAGTATGATTCAAGGCACTATGAGCGATGAGATTAGTAACTTTATAGCCGAGTATTTGGCCATGGCAAAGCCTATTGGACTTCCCACCTTTAGACATGAAGGAAGGCTTGAGAGAAAAGGAACAATTGGCTCCAAATCGGTCACACCTCCTCGAGACTGCCTTCTGCAAGCACACTTGTATGTGTTGCATCATATTCCGGAAGTTCATCCTTTTTTGAGTGAGCATCTTGATATATTGTGCGCAAAACATCCTTCTAAAGGGGATAGGGCATTGATGTAGTTGCATAACAAGACGTTTATTAATTGGTTTCATAATCGAGTTATATGCGAAGAACTCAAGGTTGTATCCGAAATTGTTAAGTGGTTAGCTTTTGGTCCGCGTGATGATGTCAACAAATATGAGGGTTACGATGTCAATGGCTTCACATTTTGGACTGAGGGTCAAGACAAGAAGTCATCTTATCTACAGAATAGTGGGGTTTCTATTTTGGCGTCATCTACATTTTACGCCAGTGCGAAGGATCAAGCGCCGGTTGATGCTAAATTGGTATACTACGGGCGGGTACATGAAATATGGGAGCTTGACTACTCTACTTTCAATATTGGTCTTTTCAAATGTAAGTGGATAGATAATAATCGATGATGCATAAAAAATGACGACCCTTGTGGATTAACTCTTGTAGACTTAGCTCGTTTGCGTGATAGTGAGGAGCCATTCATGCTAGCCACACAAGCCAAGCAAGTATTCTACATTGTAGACCCGTCTGATAAAAAATGGTCTATTGTTGTATCGGGAAAAAGAAGCATCCTTGGTATAGGTGATGTTGAGGATGAGGAAGAATATGAAGCTTTTGAAGACCCCCTCCCTTTATCAATCCAAAATCATTGGATCAAGATGATGTAGATGTTGGTTATATGCGTGTAGATCACACGGAAGGAATACATTTGAATTAAGTGATTCACAAGGTATGAATTTAAAGCTTTTTAAAGTTTTTTTGGCACTTGGTTTGTTTTGCATGAAACTTTGCACAAAACACTATTTGTTATATATATTATTGTGTTGAACGTATTAGAATTGTAAATCATAGTCATATTCTTAATATTACTTAGCTTATGTTCTAATATATTTCTATTCATACTCTTTCAGGTACTGATATACAATGCTTCTATTCAGAGACGAAATTGTCCCCGAGATTGAGACCTCGGATAATAAACATCGTAGTTACGACAGTGAAGAGGACCGAATTGTGAGGGACGAGCGTATAGCTGAAGACGCTCCACCAATTGACAATGATTTTGAGACTGAAGAAGCCCCACCAACGGATGCTCCCACTACCACTAAGAAAAGAAAAGGGTGAGGTCCTACGAAAAACCTCAAAGTCACAGAACCCATGCATTGGGTCAACCCTGCGGAAAATGGCGCAGGCAATATGGAAAACAAGTAGGCCTATGTATCCGCAAGATTTCCATATTGCACGCATGGAACGAGGTTCCAGAGGGTCTGAAGAACTCTCTATGGAATGATACTGTGATAAGCAACTTTACTATTTTTACTCATTTAGTTCCATTTTAAAATTAATTTAATTGACAGTAATAAATATAACTTTTTTTTGTAGAATCTTTTCCACATCGAGAGCGATGAGGATAAGAAGAATGTGTTTCTTTCAGCTGTTGCTGAAAGATTCAGAGATTTCAAATCCAAGCTAGTAACTGGCTGGATTACGAAGAGCCGTGCCCGTACGACCAAAAAGGTCAAAACAGGAAACGAAGGTGGAGAGCAAGCACCTTCGAAGATGCCCTACAAAATATGGGGTCACATATCGAAGAGGGATTGGGAGGCCTTTGTTGCCAAAAGAACAACTCCCATAGAAGTTGTAAGTATTTCATATTATATTATAGTTTTTGATTTGAATTTACTTTTTTTGCTTCAGTCATTAAACTAATACATGACATTCGGTTTCTATTGATTAATTAGGAAAAGCGTGGTAAAGCTTCTGATTTTGCAAGCAAAAGGAAGTTTTACCATCGCTTAGGCCAGAAAACGTACGATGAGGTCCGAAAAGAGTGGGTGGATGCGGGTTTATACCCCAATCAAAGTTCATACACGCCCTCATCTACGACTACCTCCGCATCCGTGAATACTCCTGCTGGAGATCGGGTGCGTGATTGGTATTGCGGGCTTCATTCCCGAGATGCAAGTGGTAAATTTACCATTAATGATCCGAGAACGAAGAAGGTTGCTGATGTAGTGGTGAGTTTTGAAATTATTAAGTATATCTTGATTTGTTTTGTATTCTTTGGCTTTGTTTTACTTATACTAATTGCTATATATGTCACTTTTTATTTGAAGAGATGGGCTGGAAGGAAAAAGAAGCTATGGGGGAGTTCACGCCAAGAGGCAATGTTGACGCATTGCTTATGGTCTTAGGGAAAGACCACAGTGGGTGGGTAGTCGGAAAAGGAGGAGTCCGCGTGGGGCTACAGAAGGCATTCGGCAAAGAGTGTGTTGCTACTCAATCCCGAACGATGCTTCGGGATGAAGTAGCGACCCTCTGAGCAGAGATTACGAAGGACGTTCTCGCCAAACTGGCCGCCGTGTTGCAGAAGATGGGAGCACCCGTTGTTGACTTGGCAAACCTGATTGTCGAGGATCAGGAAAGTCAACATGGGGATCCTAATGCTTTGGTCGAGCCAACACCCGAGCCCATTACCCCCGTAGCACCCCAGCCCATTACTTTCCCTGAAGGAGAAAACCCCACACCGGAGACCATAAACTCCGTTGCTCAAAATCCGGAGCCAACTCCGGAGCCAGTGCTACAGGTACATAGTTTTTAAATATATAAGCACTTATTAATTTAAATTGCAACGCGTTTTAATATTTTAATACTAAACGACGCAATTTTCAGGAGGCGACTCCTTGTTCTCTTTTGCTGCCTCAGTTAGGTGTTGCTAGTGATGACGACTTAACTAAGGTTGCATATGGTGTGGCCCAGCCAACCAAAGAGGGCCAAACAGTGCATTCGATGCCTGTTATAAGTGGCCACATCTGTGTGACCGTGGAAACTATTGTAAAGGGGTTTGAAGATTTCTCACTCCCGGTTCCAATGCCAGCATGGAGCCTTGAGAAACTATTAGTCGCTCTAGGTAGTTTCGTCACATGGCCATATGCTTGGGTCCGATTCACTAACATGGTAAGAATCATTTGTACCTTATTTATTTTTATTTTTTTAATTGCATGCTTACACTAATTTAATTGTATAAATTGAAATAGCAAAAGAGTCCAAAGAGATCTTGGAGAGAGATCGGTTCCTTAGCAAAGGTGTCGACTGGGTCAAAGTCGATGCCAAGCACTCCAATTTTGACTGATGTGGAGCTAAATAATCTCTCTCAAGATTGCAAATGGCTGCACACTTGTGCATCTCGCCTGCGTGAGGAGGACCTAATCATTCTAAACCTGCAGAAGGACCAATTATGCTTTTTAGAAAGCCCGTTTGTAATTATTGCTCCAAGTGACATTGGGCAATTTTTGAGAGGAGAGATGCTGAACGTAGCTCTTATCCATGTCTACACAAAAGTTAGAAAGCTCGAACGTGGCACTACATAGACTCAGTGTCGTTTCTGATAAATTTTGGGCCCTATGCGAAAAATAAAAAAAAGGCTCGTAGTCATGCGCTTAATTGAGAAACCTAATGCTCTTAGTTAGATCCATACTAGATGCTATTCATTCAAATACTAATTTAATTATAAGGATTAATTCAATTTGGGCCCCTTCATGAGTTGGGCTCTAGGTGGTTGCACCTTAAAACTACCCTCAGAAACGACCCTGCATAGAGTGCTCATTTGATCTTGCACTCATCAGATGACCTTCTTGTTCCAATAATCTTTCTTAAGATTTTCGTTCTTCTTACTATAGCTGTAAGTCATATTTTTTTGTTCCTACTTGACTTACTAAATAAAGCATCATTGGTCGTCTCGTTGAACACCTTTTGTGCAAATTTGTAATCAATAAGGTCTATTTATGTTAAAGTTGGCCTTTAATTTATAATATTCTCACTAGCCAATGTGTCTCAACCGTTATAATAAAGTGTCTCTAAGATGTTTGTAAGAAGGGAATCGAACATAAAATGAATATGACCAAGTCTTTATCCTCAATATAACCACAATGCAAAACTATGGAGTAAAACTCATCAAGACGAGATTTCATAGTCTTACTGTACTTCTTGTAAACGAAGATCATACAAACAACTTTTTAAGAGAAATCGATTGTAAAACTCATGGCCATGTAGAGTGATATCAACTTCATTGGAGAGACAAAGTTTCTACGAGGGCAAATTATAACTTTCAACGAGTTTAGATATGGAGGCTACTTGGTACATTTAGGTGAATTTCAAGGAAGTAAAATACTCTCTCCGTCTCTATGAGTTTTCTAACATTTCTAATTTTATCCGTCCTTTTTACTGTATAATATATTTTTTATGTGAAATATTTTAAAATATTTTTGTTGTAATTAATGTATCCATCCCTTTCTTTAACAATCATTCACACATCTTCCCTTATTTCCTCTCACTCTCAATTCTATTTATACAGTAAAATATTTTAAAGTATTTATACAATAGCATACTTTCAATTCTATTTATACAGTAAAATATTTTAAAGTATTTATACAATAGCATACTTTCAATTCTATTTATACAGTAAAATATTTTAAAGTATTTATACAATAGCATACTTTCAATTCTATTTATACAGTAAAATATTTTAAAGTATTTATACAATAGCATACTTTCAATTCTATTTTTACAGGAGTAACTCATATCTACTAGTTTTGGCCTAACTCAATTTAATAGTGTGATATGATTGTAAAGAGCACTACATGTAGATGTAGTAGTGCTTAAAATAAAGCAACAGGCTAAAGTACTGCCTCAACTTGATCCTTCAAGTCAAATTTCTTATGATTATACTTTATACATTATACTCCATTTTTTTAAGTTGTTTCTACAAAAAAATATTTAGAAAAATTAAAAAAATAAAATCTTTTAGATTACAGATGTATTGTTTTATTGAATAATAAATTTGATGGAAGAAAGGTGGAAAACATAAATATTAAAAAATATTAAAATAAAGTTCGTGAAAAAAATATAAGAAACAAAATTATTAAAAAATATTTTAATAAAATTAGTGGAAAAAAATATAAGGAGAAAAATTATTAAAAAAATATTTTAATAAAATTAATGGGAAATATGTGGGATAAAATATTAAAATGAAGTGAGTGAAAAATACGTAAAACTATAAGTGTTGTTAAAATATTAAAGTAAAATAAATAAAACAATGTTGAATGCGAAAGAGAATATTTAGTTTTGAAGAATGGAAGTTTCGATGGACACAAAATATCTTAGTCATTTCACTTTATGTAGTTATAATCCATTAAGACTCTTAAAATATACTCCACTTTTTTGCAGCATCACTAGACCAAACAGCCAATCACTGAGATCAACGAGACACTTGAGTAATATTTAACTTTTTTTTAATAAAAAATCTAACTTTATTAGGTATTAAAAATCTAACCTTATTTTAACTTCTAAAATTAATAAAAATAAGTCTAATTTAGCTTAGTAAAAATGTGCAATGTTAAAAAAAACAACACAAGTAAAATTAAATTTAGTTTAGCAAAATCAAACGTAGTCGATTATAAAAAGTTTAATTTGATAAAAATAAATTATAATGTACAAAATTAAAATTGATGAATTGAATAGATGGTTAAAATTTCAATTCAATATGAGTTGTAGAGAAGTATAAAGATTTTTTTCACTTCAATTTGTGCCTCTAATTAGATAAAGTTCTCCCGTGGGCAAGTACGTCAACTACGATTCCAATCTTATTTCATGAGTAATTTATTTCATTCTAAAAAACGTATGGACACTATTATATAAAAATCTTAACACTTTTTTTGAGTGACTAAAGCAAGTTGAAGAAACAAGTTGTAAACTTTTTATTTTATCCTTACTTTTGTTTTTTTATATCTGTCTCATTTTGCATTATTTATATTTAATTGTTTTTTTACAGATTTTGCACACTTTTTTGTTTTGGCAATAGTCCCACTTTTATTCTCTTAATCTCATTCTCCACTTGTTTTTTGGTTCTTTTTCAATTTAATTTCTCTTTTTCTTAAATTTCACTCATTTTACATCAGGTATAAAATAAAATAAAAGGGAGAACAGGTGGAGTGTGCCTATAAATAACTCGAACCTCCATCCCTTATTCCCCAACACAACTCAAACCCAAAACCAAAACAATCATAAATAGCAAAAATCATCTCCAAAAAAAATGGGACCCACAATCAAAAACTCACCCCTTACTCTTTCGCTTACAATCGCCCTCCTTTTCCTAACCACCATCACCACACCAAAAGCCAACGCCCAGTTACCGACCCTCCCATTGCCGGCGCTGCCACTTTCTCTTCCATTACCACCCCTTAACGCAAACATAAATGCCATAGTTATCAACACAACACTAACCTGCTCACCCACTCTAACAGGCCTCGGCCAGCCACTCGCAAATACAACAGTAATCGTTAGACTTAACGGAACTGTATTAGCAAACGTGAGTACGAACGCAAATGGGTCAATCAGTGTATCTATTCCTATTAATCTGTCAAACCTATCTTCTTTAAATACGTTAAGTGTTTCACTTCCAGTTCCCATTGTTGGGTGCAGTCTTACTACTTCCCTTAACCCTGGAACAATCCTCCAGTTGCCCCCTATGTTCGTGTCTTTTGTTAGTAATGTTGTTAGTTTTATGTTACCTGGTTTACCTGTTCCTCTTATTAGCTAATTAACATTCTTAATCACTTAAGCTAGTTCCCATCTCGGTCTATTTGAAATTGCTGGTAATATGTTGTAAGGAAAAATATCACTTTTAATAACAAACGACTTATAGGGACAGACTGAGTAAAGTTTTATTTAGTTTGCTTTTATAATAATTAAGTTTCTCTTTTCTTTCACTAATGATATACTCCATCTGTTCTTATGAGCAAGTATCATTTGAGCATTTAAAAATTAATGTGATTAGAGCTTTTTGAGTTATATGGTGCAAACTTAGAAGAATAGAGGGAGTATTTTTTAAGAATAGAGGAATTAAAAATTATGTAAGTTTGTAATTCCATATATGCTTAGAGCTTTCATGTGTGAGTTCAATTTACAAGCAAATGTACTAATTATTGTTTGTAATTGTAATTATGTATAATTAATTATGTTTAAGTTATTTTGTCTTGGATTATTTAATTTGGTTTACCAGTTTTGTATGTTCAATTCTCTTCGATCACCTCAATAAAATATATTAATAATTGATTTTTAACATCAAAAAGTTGGAGGACTTTTTAAAGCATAAATATCAACTTTTTATGATAAATTTATGAAGTATTAAGCCTTAATTAACCTACTCTTTCATACTATATAACAGCCATTTTGTTTAGTATTTTTGGCATAAATTACCACATTACATTTAATTATCAAGCCTTAATTTACCTACTCCTTATTAACCTAGCCTTTAATATTTTTGGCATAAATTATCCAAGATATTTCCATATATTGAAAGTATTCTAGTGGTTAAAGCAATGGTCAAACATTAAAGAAAAAAGAGATACTTAAGTGAAATTGATAATTAAATTGCTGTCTTAGATTATGATTTTGATCTGAGCTAAAATATTTACTCTAATGGCCTTAAAATAAAATATTTACTCAAGTACAAAATTGTTGGACATACTAATTAATGTCATTTTTATCATAAATGTTTATTAAAATGTGATAGAAAATTTTTTGCTCATGTTTTTGCAATGTGTATCGGCAAGATGGGCGTATATTTGAAATAAATAAAGAATGTTATATCTTTTCACTAGGTCAATTTTTTTGAAAATATTGCTAGTACTAGTAAAAACAATATTATATCTTTTCAATTTGTGCGGAAGAAATTTTTGAAAAATTAAAATAAATATAAAACTAAGAACTTTATTAAAATTGAATTTGAAATAAATAAAGAATTTTAAAACTGAATTGGAAAATTAAATAAATGAGTGTTTAAAAATCTTAATCTGAAAATATTAAAATATATAAGAAATTTAAAATAAAATTTAAATATTTTATAATAAAATTTAAATTGAAATAAATAAATATGTAAATCAAAGATAAATAAGAAACATCAAATTTAAATATTTAAAATAAATAAACAAATGAATTATTTAAAAACTCAAATAAAATAAAATGAATAACACAATAAATTAAGTTATCATGTGATCAAGTTGTTGGTAAAACAACCATTGAATGAAAATGAGTTTGAAAGTGTAGCGTACTTTTCAACAATAATTGAAATTCAGTCTAAAGAAGTTTGAAGGGAAAATTTGACCCATCAAATACAATTTTTTCCAAAAGTAAATATTAACAAAAAATAAAGCTCATATAATAACTTTCGCACATCCCCGTAGAATATCTCATTAGTAACTTTCGCACTTTTTGCAAAAATAGAAATGCACATATATTGTAACTTTCGCACTTTTTCATCAGCACACATTTAATTTTTTATTTAAGTGGAATAACATAAAAAGACAAAACAAATACCGATAAAGTAAACAAAATAAAAAAGTTAAATTAATATTCTAAAAGTCTCATCCTATTAAATTCTTCTATATAAGGGCGATTTTCCAATATTATTAATCACCATTATTTACTTAGACTACCTTTCTCATTATTATATTTAGTATGAATAAGAGTGATTCTGAGCATGCATGTCAGCATGTGCAAGGTAACCGACCGCACAGAGCCTCCTAAATTTAGAAGTCTCAAATATTAGTTTGACATTACTTGTTTTTAGACTCAAATTTTCAAAAGAAAAAAAAAATAAAAAAGGCTTTATATTTTATAGGGTATTTTTCAGGGCTGTTCCTGAGAGTAGTTTTAAGGTGCAACCTCCCTGGGCCCAACTCTTGAAGAGGCCTAAATTGAGTTAATTCTTATTATTAAAGATCATTTTTTAAATTATATTTTTGTACCTTATCATTATATAAACTTAAATACATATATTTTTTTGATATTGATGTGATGGAAAAAAGAGAAATCATATAATGCATAGTTGAAGAAAAATATCGAAAGTTTACTTATTCAAGGGCCTCTTTTTTAATTTTCTCTTAAGACCCAAAAATTATCAGAACGACACTGGTATACATAATAATATCATAGCAACTTAGCAAGTTGAAAGGTGAAGTTTCTACACTTCAAATGGCCAGTTCCTTTCATCATATATAGTTGACTCCATAGAGTGCAATTTAACGTGGGAAACCACGAAAAATCATAGTGCGTGGTCCATCCTTGTCTCTCGCGAGCTTCAACATTGTGATACAAATTAAGGATGCCTCCTTACAAAATCACGAAAATCACGAAAGGAAAATTTAATGCCAAGTGCTTAACTATATGAATTCGTATTTGTGGTATATTCTCTTAAATAGTGGTATTCAAAAAAAATCCAACGATTTAATATTATTATGGAGTTTTAACTAAAATTTTAATCTGATAATAGCTAAAAGCTCCAAATATGTTATGAGCGATTACATACTTACATTGAAAATCTTGTGATATGTTTATAATCTAATATATATGAACTTTAAATAAATAATAATTGAATTAATCATGTAACTTCAAATTAAAGACCATTTTTTCATTTTAAAAAATAAAGTAATAAATTTTTTAAATTAGGTATGAGTTGGACAAAGTATAAAACCTCTAGCTAGAGACAATAAATAAAATTTTAAACAATTTTTTTTATTATTAAATATTTCACCTACTACCTAATGAATTACAAGTTTACAATACAACTATTAAACTACTCCTTCGTCCCTTTGAATTTTTTATCTAAAAATATAATATAAAAATTAAGAAGTAGTTTAATTGTTAGAGGAATAAGACAAGAGATTTAGATTGTAGTGAATAATATTTAAAAAGAAAAAAAATATGGATAAATTTTTAAAAAAGGAATAGAGATTATTTTCGTAAAAAGAAAAATACCGCAAATCAGATCATCAATACAAAATAAAAATAAAAAATGTAACAAACTTAACTAGAAATTAATATCATACCAACTATTTAAGTGGCAAGCACTAATGGTAAACCTTAGAGGATAATAAAGTAGCAACTCTTCACATGGATATGATAAAAGAATAATGTGACAGAACAGTAGGAGCCATATAAAATAAAATCCTTCTTATCAGTGTCGTTTCTGATAATTTTTGGGTTTTAGGCAAAAGATTAAAAAAGACCCTTGTATTAGTAAAGTTTTGATATCTATTTTTTTTTTCAGCTATAAATCATACAATTTCCCTTTTATCTATCATATAAATTTTAAATAAATATACGAATTTAAGATCATATAATGATATAGTAAAAAAATATACTTAAAGAACTGATTTTAATACTAAGGATTAACTCAATTTTAATGCTAGTTATAATATACATAGGATCTTGAATTTTGCTTCTTCAAGTTGATTGTTATGTCAAACGTTAAAGGATTATCTAGTTCGGTTTATTTAGGAGATCACATATATTGTAAAGTGACATGGATACAACGTAGGAGGAAATATAGAGCTTAAAGTGCTTTATGAGCATTTTTAAATCCTTTGGATTGGTATATACTGTACGATAAAATTAACTTTTCGTGATATAGATTTTAATAATGACATTAAAAAGTGTCACTGATTTATATTTTAAGGTTAATAATTATTGGTTTTTAATTTAAAGATCCCTATAAATAAAGTGATTAGTGATAATTTGGTATTTACTGACATATATAATTATTACAATAGTAGATATAGTGACATTTATGAGAAATGCCACTAGACATTATATCTCGGAATACATTAGTATGGTTTTTTTTTATTATAATGCTAAATGGTCTAATAAATATCAATAAATCTACTACATATACCAATAGAAATTTAAAGTAGTGACATTTAAATTAAATATCACTAAAAATATCCAACTAAAAGTATATTATATTGTAGCAATACATCCACACAATTTATTTTTCTCGAGCATAAGATAGGATGAGGGGAAAATAAAATTAGCTAAGATTCGATATCAAAATCTTATATATTATTATTTTCCACAACTTGTTAAAGTGCTTAAAAGTGATGGAAAAAACAATAGTATATTTTATTATGTTATCCAAATTGGATTAGCAAGTTGCAAAGCTTATACCCTTACTTTTCAAATTCCTTCAAACATGCATGCCTATAAATAACTCACCCAACACCCTCTATATCTCCACAAAAACAGCCAAAACCAAAACCCTAATCACCATTCTAAACCTTAATTCAACCTCTTATAAGCTCTCAACCATTAACCAACAATGGCTTCCACAACCAAAATCTCACCCATTACTCTTTCTCTTGTACTCATCTTCGTCACCGCCGCCACCACCACCACCATACCCAAATCCAATGCTCAACAACTCCCCGTTGGTCTCATCCTCAACAACATAAACATAACCGCCGTCAACATCAATGGAACACTTACTTGCTCACCCACTTTAACCTTCCCCGCCACCTTACTCACGCCTCCTCTCGTCAACGCCACCGTCCAAATCACTCTTAACGACGCCGTCATCGCCGCCGTCAACACCTCCGCAACCGGCGCCTTCGGAATCACCCTTAATGTGACGAATGTTCTTAATGGGCCCATTACTAATGCTAATCTCAACACTCTGAGAGTGAACATTGGCGGTTCAGGTGCCGGATGCAGGATTTTTACAACCCTTCAACCTGGTGCGTTATTCCAGTTTTCTACTTTTCTTCAATCTGTCAATAACAATGGTTCCGCTAATCTTAATGTGGGTAATTTGTTGGATATTCTTCTTCCTGGTGTTATCAACTAGTTTTACTAACAGGATAAGAATCATGGGTCAGTCTAATGGATAAAGACTTTTCCGTTTAATTCTATGAAAAGGGTTTGATTTATTCTCACCTCTTAATTATCTGTATGAATTCTCTAGCGAAGCCCCGAATAAAAAAGAGAGACAAGGCAAAATTTGTACCTATTGGAATTTTATGAATTATATCCTTTGCTAGAATTTTAATTTTGGTTTGTACAAACTCGAACCAAATAATTGTATGTTTAGAACTTTTGCGTGTTTTTATATTTATTTTTTTTTAAGCAATTGTACTTTTTATAGTGAAATGATGTAATGAAATGTTCATATATATAAGGTATATGTAATTATTTTATGATTTTATCTATGGGTCTAATAATTAGGGTTTGAATGGAGTAAGAGAGAGTTGTCAAACTTCAAGTGAGGTTTAGCTTGTTTTTTAATTTATGAGACGCTCTAATGTTTAAGGTTACAATCTATTGGATGAGCTTGCAAGAATGAGAAATTTTGAATAGAAATTAGAAAATATTTGAGCTTACCTAAAATGCATTGGATTAAGAACGTATTATTAAAGCATGTCATAATGAAATATAATTAAGTATTTCACATTTTTATTTTTATAAACATATGATGCAAAAAGATAAAGTACATCATAGTTGCTACTAGCTAGGCGACACTCACCTAGTTAGCTTTTTGAAAAGAAAAAAGACATGTGAACAACTTCAAATACGGAAAACAAACACACAACATAAAAGATAATATTCAATATCACAAAGCCTTAAGATCCATTCATTATATTTGTAGTATGCAAGCATCCCTTCAAACAGCCTGGCATTGATACGAGCCAGGAGCAACAGCAACACATCCATATGGTTCACAACATTCACGTACACCAGGCTCACATGAATGTCCCTCATGGTCTTCACAACCTACAGGCTCACACTGGTGAACACCTGGAGAAACTTCCAAACATTCAAGTCCTTCACAACAGTCTGGATTAACAGAATTACATGGTTGTTCTTCTACAACACAAGCTTTAACAGAAATCATTTGCAACATCACTGCATAAGCCATAAAGATTTAAACTATTAGCATACGTATCTTTTTATATACGCTATAAATCAATCAAATTTGTATATGTAAAAACGAAAAGAGAAGAAAGAAAATAACATGTTGCAAGGATGAAAAATGTTGCCAATTTGATTTGCTTGTGATTTTCCATCCTCTATATTGCTTGCTTGAAATTCTCTATTGATGAAAGTTGTGTGTGTAGTATATTTGCAAAATTTAGGTTATTTTTTCTGTAGACTTCCCTATTTCTTTCTTTCAATTTATAGAAGTTGTGATCCTCTTACGATAATTTTAAAAAAGAATTACAATTTTTAGTTTTTTTTTTTTCATGGCCGGTTGTTGCTATTAAATGTCAGGTCAACATTCTACTTGCACACAATGTTGTTATATGATGTATTACTAATTTATCACTATTATTATTATTATTATTATTATTATTATTATTATTATTATATAATTACACTCTAAAGAACTGGAGAATTATTATTATTTTTTCTTTTAGATGCTGAGATAGATTTATGAATTCCTTAATTATGATATCTTTATAATAAAATCATCCATAATTAATGTTCATATTGTATATATTAATCAATTGTATTAGTTTTCAAATAACTAGATATTATGGTAACACCATTTTTGTTGGGCTGATCAAATTTATATTCACCGTGTTAACAAAATTACTTATATATTAGAGAAATCATTTTTTATAGAGTTAAAGTGATTACTTATAACCTAATAACGCGATCATTTATTATTTTAAATTAATGATCAATTTAAAAATGAGCTAATTACATAGACCTAGATCATAATGATTTTTGGTCTCATACAAGACGCCAGTTGTCTTTATTTGTTCTATTAATTGCTTCGTCCCATTGAGTTTTTTAATATTTTTTTTTATTTGCTGTATAATAAAGAATTAGTAATACATCACATAACAACATTGTGTGTAATAAGTAGAATCTTTGAAGTAGCTGAGCAAATATAAAAATATTCACAAATTTGAATTAAAAATTATTATTAGAGGATCACAACTTCTATAAATAGAAAGAAAGAAAGTGGGAAGTCTACACAAAAAAACCATAGCCTAAATTTATAAGTTTACTACACACAATAACTTTCATCCTTTAATTTCAAGCGAGCAATAATAGCGGGGATGACAAATCACAAGGAAATCAAATTGGCGACTTTTTTTATCCTAGCAACATGTTATTTTCTTTCTATATTTTTTCCTTTTTATATTATATACGCATATTATTTGATTGATTTATAACATATATATATATATATATATATATATATATATATATATATATATATATATATATATATATATATATATATATATATATGCTAATAGTTTAAATCTTTATGGCTTATGCAGTGATGTTACAAATGATTTCTGTTAAAGCTTGTGTTGTAGAAGAACAACCATGTAATTCTGTTAATCCAGACTGTTGTGAAGGACTTAAATGTTTGGAAGTTTCTCCAGGTGTTCACCAGTGTGAGCCTGTAGGTTGTGAAGACCATGAGGGACATTCATGTGAACCTGGTGTACGTGAATGTTGCGAACCATATGGGTGTGTTGCTGTCGCTCCTGGTTCGTATCAGTGCCAGGTTGTTTGAAGGGACGCAAGCGCACTATAATTATCATTAAATGGATCAGATCACAAAGCTTTGTGATACATACTTAAAATCAATTTTTATATTGTGTTTTTTTTCGTATTTGAAGTTGTTCACATGTATTTTCTCTTTTCAAAACACTAACTAGGTGAGTTCAGCAGCCTAGTAGCAACTCTGATGTACTTTACCTGTGTGCACCATTGGTTATGCAATAATAATGAATATGTTTATGTGTTCTAAATTTAAATGTGTTTCGATTATCAAACGAGAAAGTGCGAGGCACTTGGAATACTTGAAGCGGAAGCGTTATCGAGATCAGCAATCAATGAAAGGGAGGTGACCTGAGTTCCTGCAACCTCCTTTTATAATGGTGGAGAGAGAGTTATTTTTGGAGAGAGTAGATCATCATGGGTATGATGGATGGTAGTGGGTAGTTATTTTAGGATTAGGGAAGTTACTAACTTAATGACCAAGCAAGGTGGTTAAGAAGTTTAGAAAAAGCCCCTTGACCGAGAGTCAAGGTCAACCGAAAAGTCTAAGGGTATTAAGGTAATATAACATTAAATAAATAAATAAATAAATGTTATCATAACAAAATGATTATCGTTTTTTTTAGATTAAATGATTATCGTTAATAGACTAAATAGGCATGTAATATGTATAGATGACCTTAAACAAAACTTTAAATCTTTTAACATTTTAAACACCATCAATCACCCACAATGAACTTAATTTTTTAAGATATATTCAATAATCATAAATAGAAAAAAAAAAAAAAGCGATATCAAGAATTATTAAAGGTGAACGATTCTATTTTGCTGGCACATCTTATGTCCAATAAGCTCAAATATGTTAAAACTATTTATCAATTGGTTTTGACATTTTGAGCGTAAAGTTTCGAGTTTCACATTGAAAGAAAAGGCAATAGTTGACAAGCGTATGAGTAATTTAACTCCAAATTACTAAGAAACTTTTTGGAAGGTGTCCTAGTAAAATCGTGTTATTTTTTTGGTAAAACTGTAATTATATAATGTCCTTTTTAAGCAAAATGTGTTAGGCAAATGAGATAATCCTAGTAAAAAAAAAACATGTTACGACCCGTCTGGTTAATGGTACTAAATGGTTGTAATGAGAATAATTTATAGTGTAAAATTTCATCTAAAGTTCAATATCATTCCCATGGTGATGAAACTTTAATCACAAAGAAGTTATTTTGTTTAGAATTTTTCATTAATTATCACTGAATACCACATCTTCCAATAGTAATGCATTGGAAAATTGAAATGAATTTTATGAAAAAAATGAGATGATTGAAGTGAAAGTATGGCTATCAAGATAACTAAGTGATTTTTTAATGAAAATCAGATAAAATAACTTCAAATGTGTTGTAATTAGTTAACTGTTGTGCGACAGCCGAAGCAAGTTTGTTGAACAATAATGAAACAATAAAAAATTCAATGCAAAATAAGAAATTGACAATAAAAATCAGTTGTCCCTCTTAAATAACGAAAAATCCTTTTCACCCCCTGCCAGTGCTCTCTCCCAGGTCGAGGCATGAACCTACTCACAACACTAACAACGTGCGCAATATCCGGCCTAGTACAGACCATGGCATACATCAAAAAACCAACAGCGTTGGCATAAGGGACTCTAGACATACACGCCAACTCCTCCTCAGTTTGAGGTGACATAGACAAAGACAATTTGCAGCTTATAGATGTTGGTGTACTTATAGGCTTCGATTTCTCCATCCCAAAACGAGACAAAATTTTTTCGATGTAACTTTTTTGAGTCAAGAAAAGTTTACCCCTAGCCCGATCCCTATAGATTTTCATACCCAAAATCTTCTTAGCTGGACCCAAATCTTTCATGTCAAATTCCGAGCTAAGCATCTCTTTAAGTCTAGCAACATCGGATTTATTCTTTGAGGCAACAAGCATGTCATCAACATATAACAGCAGATAAATCGTGGAACCATTTTCTAGCTTACTATGATACACACAGCAATCATACGAGTTCCTATCAAAACCATGCGAAACCATAAAAGAATCAAACCTCTTGTACCACTGCCGAGGGGATTGCTTAAGTCCATACAATGACTTTAGCAATCTACATGCATAGTGCTCTTTTCCTGAAATCTCGAATCCCTCGGGCTACTTCATCAAAATCTCCTCCTCCGAATCGCCATGAAGGAAAGCCGTCTTAACATCCAGCTGCTCTAGCTCATGGTCAAAATGTGCTACAATCGACAATAGCACACGAATAGAAGTATGTTGAACCACTGGTGAGAATATCTCCACGAAGTCAACCCCTTCTACTTGACTGAACCCTTTTGCAACTAGCCTAGCCTTAAAACGAACTTTCTCAGATTTAGATGATCCTTCTTTCTTCTTAAAAATCCACTTGCACCCTACAAGCTTTCTCCCCTCTAGTACCTTCACAAGTTCCCACACTCTGTTCTTGTAAAGAGACTGCATCTCTTCAACCATTGCAGCAAGCCATTGCGCCGACTTACTACAACTAATTGCTTGTTTATACGTGGAAGGTTCATATGACTCTACATCATCAGCTACACTCAATGCATAACCTGTCAAATTCTCAACAAAGTAATTTCTTCCTTCCATCTCTTCAATCAATCTAACAAGCTTCTTGATAACTCGTCTAGGTTTCTCAAGAATAGTGTCAGATTAGATGACCCCTGATTAGACTGCTCCACCTCCTCCCTAGAGTTAGGAGAAGATGGAACAACCTCAGGTTTAGGAGTACTCGGCACTGGAACCTCAACATCATCATCAATAAATTGCACTCGAGGTAAATCAGCAATGGATGACTGATATACCTCAAGTACTCCATCTGTCTACAGCAAGTTCTCCCCTTATTTTCCCAAATCAGAAGACTCTGAGCTCTTCTTGGAATAAATGGTGCTCTCATTAAAAGTGACATTCCTACTAAGAATGACCCGACCCTCCGAAGGTGAATAGATCCTAAACCCCGTCAACCATCACCGTACCCAAAAAAACACCCCGTCTTAGCTCGTGGATCCAGCTTACCTTCACTCGCATGACAATAAGCAATATAGCCAAAAATCTTCAAATTAGAGAAACTAGGAAACTTACCACTCCAGATCTCAAATGGGATTTTGAAGTCAATTCCTGAATGAGAACCCTTATTGATGATGTAACAAGCTGTTATCACAACTTCACTCCAATACCTCCTCCCAAGCCCTGCATTAGAGAGCATGCATCGAACTCTCTCAAGCAATCCGCTCTGCAACACCGTTCTGCTGTGGTGTCCTCATGACGGTATGATGCCGACCAATACCCTCATCTGCACAGAACTGATTAAACTCCTCTTTGCAAAACTCTAGCCCATTGTCTATTCGTAACTTCTTGATCTTCCTACCCTGTCGATTCTCCACCAAAGCTTTCCATTGCTTAAAAGCATTGAAGGCCTCATCCTTTGACTTCAGCAACCTAAGCCATGTGTAACGGGACTTGTCATCTACAAATGATACAAAATAGAAAAAACCTCCCATATCTTCAGCCCTAGATGGACCCCAGCAATCTGAATGGATATAATCGAGCACATCATCAGTAATGTGAGCACCCTTGCTAAACTTTGACCTGTGTTTCTTCCCAAACACACAATGCTCACAAACTTCAAGGTTGGCATCCTTGATCCCGGATAGTAGACCCCTCTTAGACAATAGCTGCATCCCTTTCTCCCCAATATGACCAAGCCTCATGTGCCAAATCTTGGTCATCTCCTAGTGAGATACTGATGCGCAAACCGCAGAACTAGACAGTATGACACCCTCAAAGACATAGAGGGTGTTCCTCTTGATACCCTTAAGTACCAACTCCAAATCTCGATAAATGGAAAATTCTCCATCCGAAAACACTCCATTGTACCCCAAATCATCCAAGGTATCCAATGAAATCAGATTCTTCCCCAAAGCAGGGACATGTTGCACCCTAGTCAATGTCAACTTTCGCCCATCACTAATCCTCAATCTCATGGACCCAATAACCATAATCTTACAAGGTGCATTGTTACCTATAATAACATTACCCCCATTGCAAGACTCATACGTGTCAAACCAATCTCGACACGGACTCATATGGAACAAACACCCCGAATCTAGAACCCAATCATCAGAAAGAATCCCAGACTTAGCAAAACTCACTAATGCCAAGTCTTCCTCCGAATTATAGTTCTCTTTCGGTTTTTCCTAAACTACAGCGGCTTGGGACTTGCCCTTCCTCACCGGACAATTAGCCGTAAAGTGACCCGATTCCTTGCAGTAATAACAGGTCTTCCCCGCACTCTTACCAGATCCCTTATTGCCGTTTCTAGCACCCGACCCAGTATTGTTGCCCTTGTTAACCCCCTTCTTCTTTTTAGATTTCCTGGACTTAACAAACAACCCACTACCACTCTCCCCGTTATCACCTATAGCTTTCTGACGAAGTTCCCTAGTATGAAGTGCTGCCTTCACTTCTTCTAAGATCAGTGAGTCTTTACCAACAACAAAAGACTCAACAAAATTCTCATAGCTAGACAGTAGAGACACAAGTAACATCAACGCAGCATCCTCATCATCTATTTTAACATCTAAGTTATGCAAATCTTGTAAAATAGAGTTAAGTTTTTCAAGATGTTCCCGTAAGGGAGTACCTGACTGCATTCGGAGGCTGAACAACCGCTGCTTCCGCAATATTTTGTTCGTCAGCGACTTAGTCATATACAATGACTCCAATTTCATCCATAGTTCCGCCGCTGTAGCCTGATCAGCGACCTCAGTGATGATATGATCACCCAAACTTAGCAAAATGGTAGAATGAGCCTTTTCCTCCATTACTGCTAATTGCCCGTTAGTTAATCTGTAACACCCCAGAATTTCCGACCCCTTAACGAAACCAAAACCGTAAAGGACGGGAGGAAATTCGGGTGTTACAAAAAAAAGAAAAGAAAAAGATTTTAGATAAACGTTAAATATTAACTTTTAAAAAGGTGAGTGGAAATTTCGGCAGCATCTCTTCTAAAAATCGAACATGTGGTAGGGCAATTAGCACAATAAAACATTAAACTAATCTAAGGCATCATTGCCTTTTAAAATCTCACACCACGGCGGAATGATTCGTCGCCGGCTTCTCAAATCAACATGCCAAGCATGGATCGTGGTTCCAGTGTTGACGTTTGCGTTTTAGAAAGACTTAACTCCTTAAAACCATACAGAGTTATAAACTACGCAGCGGAAATACAAATATACGAGGGAAGACACAAGGCCTCATAACAAACATATACAACCAAGGTTTACAAAAGATAACCAAAGCTATAAAATCGAAAGATAGCGGTACGACATAGGTTATGCTCCACCCTCGTCACTCTCCCCCAATGCAATGCAATGCAAAAGAAGCTCCAGTACCTGCTACGCCTGTCTATGATCCTCCTGCTGCTCGACATTAAACCAAAGGCCAATGTGTCATAGCAGGACAATCATAGAAGGTCATCAACAATCAAACATAAACACAAACACGTACACGTCAGTAACTAGCATCAAATATAATAAGGCCAACTACTAGATAACATTATATTATAAAACAACATAAGATGATTTCATAAGACGCAAGCACAGATAGTAACCGTTTATCGGCCACTTATACTTCTTAATTTCATTACGTGCTTTCCAACCCAGACCATGTGTTCCTTGGTAGAATGCAGGTCTTCACGCTCCTCTTTTCAAACATAAACTCTTGCAACCCATGTATAGTTCGACTCGCCCAAGGCATTAACAGAATACCTAACACATGACCTTATAGAGCTTGTCTATCTTAAGGTAAGTGTGATCATAGTCTGTAATACCCTTGAGATAACTTAACTTAGGCACACTTCTCACTAGTATAAACTATTCTATCAATAAGTAGATGTTCTAACAATGAGTAAATATTCTATCAAAGAGTAAACATTCTATCAATGTAAGCTTTCTATCAAAGAATGAACCTTCTATCATTAAATAACTTTCGATCAACGAATAAACTTTCTATCACTGAATAACTTTATATCAGTGGATCTTTTTTCTACTTCCTGGCATAGTGACACGGCCAAGGGCGTTATTGGCCTCCCGGCGCCCATTGGCAAAGTATGAGCTCATGCCCCCTCCAGCTGACCCTCTCGGGTCCTACCTTCGGGAAAAACTAACACACTGAGGTACTAAACCAGTGAAGAGGCCACCATATTGGGGTTTACAAGGCCCGCATGGTAACACCTCGGTCAAGGGGCGTTATCGGCCTCCCGGCGCCCAATGACCCAAGCATGCTCATACCCCCCTTACGGTGGTCCCGTCGAACCTCACCTAGGGGACTAATAAAACAACCAGACATAATCCAGTTGAGTCACGCCAGCTAATCGTAATCTAGTACCTTATCAGATGGGAATAACTTCCACTCAACTATCAATGAGCGCCCTGGGATAGCAGCGCGCCAAAACCCACTGAGCCACTCAATAGAATAGGAAATTCACCTATAACGGAGTCATTCTTACTCCGATTAAGGCATAATCTAATTCTTAAATAAATAAGGGGGTGGTTCCCGCCTTCTATTAACACTCTCATTCTCTAAACTATTCTAAGTGCAAGGATTTCATAGTCGATAGCTCTTCATATAATGTGTACTCACTAGTACTTCATAGTTTCGATACAATGCATACTATCAAAATAAACAATAATGTCTTAAAGCAAATTGCATATAAGGGTTAGTTACTGCGTGTACGTACCTGTAAGCGTCACTGCACGATCAAAAGTCACAAAATCACCCGACTAAGGCTCTACTTTCCTCTTACAAAAATGGGCACCTATATAAGTTATGAGTAGAACTAATAAGTTCCCTTAACTACTTTGACATACCAAACTAAATACCAAAGTAACCGCTATCACCCACTCAACATGAGTTTCCGATTACTCTAGCACGCACACAACTCATTCAATACAAGTCAAAAGCATTAACTCAACACAACATAAGTCTTTCCATCAATTTAAAGTAGAAGTATGTGTGAATCGTTTCTTTACATTAACTAATTTTGAGCATATCGGCTCGCGTTACCCAAAAATAACTAATCACAACTAAATCTTATAATTTTAATATAACATTAATATAACGATAAGGAAAATCTTAGAGTTATCGTATCGGGACATTCTCCAAAGCTATTAAGAAATATAGTCAAAACAACACGACAATTAACTTTAGCAACCATCGACGATAAGTTAACATAATGTTCTTGGCTTACGAATATCACGTATCTATAACTTCAATAACAACCTAATAAGAGTATTTGTAATTTACAACAATCAAACCACAACAATTAGTAACTATTATTCCCAATTTAATCAATCAAAATCACTTTCAAAGTCAACTAACATCATCACCATTACTAATTATTCACAACAATAACCAATCGACCAAATCTTAAAACAACTTTTAAAGTTATTTAATCAATCATCACCAAAATATAGTATAACAAACACATCATTGGTAATTTCGTCTCTAAATCCAAGCCCTAATCGTTTTGTGTTCAAAGATAACATATTTAATTACTACCCATACTAAGATTCAAAGAAACTAATACAAAATCAACACACAACCCATAATTTCAAATCACCCTTCAAACCCTAAGTCATGAACATGTTTAATTCATTAAACACTCTTGCCCACAAAAAGATTCAATGAAAATAATACAAGTTCAACACTTTTCATTCTTTCAAAAACCTAATTCATAAGTACATTCAAATCATCAATCCAATTCTCACTCATTACAAGATTCAATAACAATCATACAAAGTTCAACCCTTTTCTCAAAAACTTTATAAAACTTTTAATTGAAAACAACAAGAATCAAATAGAAGAGGAGATGGCTTACAAAGTTAAAACTAGCAAAAGGGGGAAAGAGGTAAGTTAGGGTTGTGGTAGTGGTGGCACGGGACCGAACCGGTTGGAGAGAGGACCCCAAACTGACCACCGTGGCTGGCGGCACGTGCAGCAAATGCAGCACCTCAAGCTACTGCTGCCGTGGCTGTTTAAAGGGGAAAAACAGCTGCGTCACAGGGAGGAGAGAGGGAAGACCGGTGGTGTTGTGGGAGGCCGGTTTCCGCCGCAGCTGGGCTGCTGGTTGGTGGTCTCGTGGCTCAGCAGTGAGGGAAAGGGGAGAGAGAAGAGAAGAGAGGAGGAGAAGAGGCGTGCCATTTTTTTTTGAATGGAACAAGGAGTAATGCTCACTTAAGCCCTAACCCATCCTATATATTTTATTTATTTACTTGTTTATTTATTTATTTATTTCCCTGGATTCATCTTCTTGCGAGGCCCAACTAAGAAACTCACCTTCGTGTGCTCACACATTTCAATAAAATAATTATTTTGATTCAAACCTCTTTATTTAGAAGTCGTAATTGTATTTTTAATATAAATATATGTTAATATTTAAATTCATATACGAAAGGAATTTATTAAAACTACTTCAAAATTAATTTAATATAATTATAAAATACCCAAAAGTCATTAAAATATTAATTAATGACGTCAGAGAATCTCTGGGTGTTACATAATCCGTCATCCGACCCCGCAGTAGTACTTTTTGAAGCCAACGGACGCCAGATTTGCTGTTGTTTCAACAGAGCCTTCATCTTTATTTGCCATAGCCCGAAGCTATTTTTCCCTGTAAATTTCTCGATTCTTATAATAGAATCTCCAGCCATTGTTTCACTCAAAAAACTCTCCAAGGACTTAAACTTGAGCTCTTGATGCCAATTGTTGTGTGACAACGGAAGCAAGTTCGTTGAACAATAATGAAACAATAAGAAAATTCAATGCAAAATAAAAAATTGACACGAGAGATTTAACATGGTTCACTATCAATGTGATAGCTACATCTACCAGTACCAAGATCAAATAATTTCACTATGATCGCCAAGAATTACAAGATTAATCTCAATCACACTCACAAATTAATGGATCTCTTGTGATCTCTCTCAATTTTGTGAATCATCATATATTAATCCTAAAATGGGAGTTTATATACTAATGCCCAATAAAAGGAAGTTGTTACATAATAAACACAAAGTAACCGTCCCAAAAGACACTTCTCGTGAAAAAAAATCGCCATTTCGCGAGCTGTGTACAACTACGCGAGCCGCGAAATGGAGACAGAACGCACTCCGCGCCCCGCGGACTGAGCCAGCAGCATCTTCGCACCCCGCGGACCTCCTCTTTGACCCATACTCATCTTCTTCAATGGTGCTTGCTAGTTTGAGTCACCATTACAACATTAACTTCAATTGGTTTTAATAGATTCATGTAGAAGAATTGTAGTAGAGAAAAAGATAAATAGGATTGATGTATTGATTTACTAAAATCTCTTAGTTATCTTGATAGCCATACTTTCACTTCAATCATCTCATTTTTTTCATAAAATTCATTTCGATTTTCCAATGTATTACCATTGGAAGATGTGGTATTCGGTGATAATTAATGAAAATTTGTAAACAAAATAACTTCTTTGTGATTAAAGTTTCATCACCATGGGAATGACATTGAACTTTAGATGAAATTTTACACTATAAATCATTCTCATTACAACCATTTAGTACCATTAACCAGACGTGTCGTAACATGTTTTTTTTGACTAGGATTATCTCATTTTCCTAACACATTTTGCTTAAAAAGGACATTATATAATTACAGTTTTACCAAAAAATAACACGATTCTACTAGGATACCTTCCAAAAAGTTTCTTAGTAATTTGGAGTTACATTACTCATACGCTTGTCAACTATTGCCTTTTCTTTCAATGTGAAACTCGAAACTTTACGCTCAAAATGTCAAAACCAATTGATAAATTGTTTTAACATATTTGAGCTTATTGGACATAAGATGTGCTAGCAAAATAGAATCGTTCACCTTTAATAATTCTTGATATCGCTTTTTTTTTTCTATTTATGATTATTGAATATATCTTAAAAAATTAAGTTCATTGTGGGTGATTGATGGTGTTTAAAATGTTAAAAGATTTAAAGTTTTGTTTAAGGTCATCTATACATATTACATGCCTATTTAGTCTATTAACGATAATCATTTAATCTAAAAAAAACGATAATTATTTTGTTATGATAACATTTATTTATTTATTTATTTATTTAATGTTATATTACCTTAATACCCTGTGACTTTTCGGTTGACCTTGACTCTCGGTCAAGGGGCTTTTTCTAAACTTCTTAACCAGCTTGCTTGATCATTAAGTTAGTAACTTCCTTAATCCTAAAATAACTACCCACTACCATCCATCATACCCATGATGATCTACTCTCTCCCAAAAATAACTCCCTCTCCACCATTATAAAAGGAGGCAACCAACATCAATTAAGGGCAATGAAAAAAACCATACTGAAACTCCTCAAAAATCCCTACTCACGATCATCTTCATTAACTTATCCAAATACAAACCACTTCTACCCAGACATCTGTGTTCTTGCAGTCAATTTATTATCATTTATTCATTGATCTCTCATCTCTGGTTTAACTTGAGCGTCGGAGGGATTTTCCGAGAGATCACCCCCGGGCAAGGCTAACGTGTTGCATTGCAGGAACTCAGGTCACCTCCCTTTCATTGATTGCCGATCTCGATAACGCTTCCGCTTTAAGTATTCCAAGTGCCTCGCACTTCCTCGTTTCATAATCGATACACATTTAAATTTAGAACACATAAACATATTCATTATTATTGCATAACCAATGGTGCACACAGGTAAAGTACATCATAGTTGCTACTAAGTTGCTGAACTCACCTAGTTAGCGTTTCGAAAAGAGAAAATACATGTGAACAACTTCAAATACAAAAAAAAAAAACACAATATAAAAATTTATTTTAAGTATGTATCACAAAGCTTTGTGATCTGATCCATTTAATGATAATTATAGTGCGCTTGCGTCCCTTCAAACAACCTGGCACTGATACGAATCAGGAGCGACAGCAACACACCCATATGGTTCGCAACATTCACGTACACCAGGTTCACATGAATGTCCCTCATGGTCTTCACAACCTACAGGCTCACACTGGTGAACACCTAGAGAAACTTCCAAACATTTAAGTCCTTCACAACAGTCTGGATTGACAGAATTACATGGTTGTTCTTCTACAACACAAGCTTTAACAGAAATCATTTGTAACATCACTGCATAAGCCATAAAGATTTAAACTATTAGCATACGTATCTTTATATATATATATATATATATATATATATATATATATATATATATATATATATATATATATAGATATATATATATATATATATATATATATATATATATATATATATATATACATATATATATATATATATATATATATATATATATATATATATATATATATATATATATATATATATATATATATATATATATATATATACACACATATATATATATATACATATATACATATATATATATATATACACACATATATATATATACATATATACATATATATATATATATATATATATATATATATATATATATATATATATATATATATATATATATATGTATACATATATATATATATATATATATATATATATATATATATATATATATATATATATATATATATATATATATACATGTACGTATAGTGACGCTTACAGGTACGTACACGCAGTAACTAACCCTTATATGCAATTTGCTTTAAGACATTATTGTTTATTTTGATAGTATGCATTGTATCGAAACTATGAAGTACTAGTGAGTACACTTTATATGAAGAGCTATCGACTATGAAATCCTTGCACTTAGAATAGTTTAGAGAATGAGAGTGTTAATAGAAGGCGGGAACCACCCCCTTATTTATTTAAGAATTAGATTATGCCTTAATCGGAGTAAGAATGACTCCGTTATAGGTGAATTTCCTATTCTATTGAGTGGCTCAGTGGGTTTGCGCTGCTATCCCAGGGCGCTCATTGATAGTTGAGTGGAAGTTATTCCCATCTGATAAGGTACTAGATTACGATTAGCTGGCGTGACTCAACTGGATTATGTCTAGTTGTTTTATTAGTACCCTAGGTGAGGTTCGACGGGACCACCGTAAGGGGGGTATGAGCATGCTTGGGTCATTGGGCGCCGGGAGGCCGATAACGCCCCTTGAACGAGGTGTTACCATGCGAGCCTTGCAAACCCCAATTTGGTGGCCTCTTCACTGGTTTAGTACCTCAGTGTGTTAGTTTTTCCCGAAGGTAGGACCAGAGAGGGTCAGCTGGAGGGGGAATGAGCTCATACTTTGCCAATGGGTGCCGGGAGGCCAATAACGCCCTTGGCCGTGTCACTATGCCAGGAAGTAGAGAAAAGATCCACTGATATAAAGTTATTCAGTGATAGAAAGTTTATTCGTTGATCGAAAGTTATTTAATGATAGAAGGTTCATTCTTTGATAGAAAGCTTACATTGATAGAATGTTTACTCTTTGATAGAATATTTACTCATTGATAGAACATCTACTTATTGATAGAATAGTTTATACTAGTGAGAAGTGTGCCTAAGTTAAGTTATCTCAAGGGTATTACAAACTATGATCACACTTACCTTAAGATAGACAAGCTCTATAAGGTCATGTGTTAGGTATTCTGTTAATGCCTTGGTCGAGTCGAACTATACATGGGTTGCAAGAGTTTATGTTTGAAAAGAGGAGCGTGAAGACCTGCATTCTACCCAAGAACACATGGTCTGGGTTGGAAAGCACGTAATGAAATTAAGAAGTATAAGTGGCCGATAAACGGTTGCTATCTGTGCTTGCGTCTTATGAAATCATCTTATGTTGTTTTATAATATAATGTTATCTAGTAGTTGGCCTTATTATATTTGATGCTAGTTACTGACGTGTACGTGTTTGTGTTTATGTTTGATTGTTGATGACCTTCTATGTTTGTCCTGCTATGACACATTGGCCTTTGGTTTAATGTCGAGCAGCAGGAGGATCATAGACAGGCGTAGCAGGTACTGGAGCTTCTTTTGCATAGCATTGCATTGGGGGAGAGTGACGAGGGTGGAGCATAACCTATGTCGTACCGCTATCTTTCGATTTTGTAGCTTTGGTTATCTTTTGTAAACCTTGGTTGTATATGTTTGTTATTTGGCCTTGTGTCTTCCCTCGTATATTTGTATTTCCGCTGCGTAGTTTATAACTCTGTATGGTTTTAAGGAGTTAAGTCTTTCTAAAACGCAAACGTCGACACTAGAACCACGATCCATGCTTGGCATGTTGATTTGAGAAGCCGGCGACGAATCAATCCGCCGTGGTGTGAGATTTTAAAAGGCAATGATGCCTTAGATTAGTTTAATGTATTATTGTGCTAATTGCCCTACCACATGTTCGATTTTTAGAAGAGATGCTGCCGAAATTTCCACTCACCTTTTTAAAAGTTAATATTTAACGTTTATCTAAAATATTTTTCTTTTCTTTTTTTTTGTAACACCCGAATTTCCTTCCGTCCTTTACGGTTTTGGTTTCGTTAAGGGGTCGGAAATTCTGGGGTGTTACAGATTAACTAACGGGCAATTAGCAGTAATGGAGGAAAAGACTCATTCTACCATTTTGCTAAGTTTGGGTGATCATATCATCACGGAGGTCGCTGATCAGGCTACAGCGGCGGAACTATGGATAAAATTGGAGTCATTGTATATGACTAAGTCGCTGACGAACAAATTATTGCAGAAGCAGCGGTTGTTCAGCCTCCGAATGCAGTTAGGTACTCCCTTACGGGAACATCTTGAAAAACTTAACTCTATTTTACAAGATTTGCATAACTTAGATGTTAAAATAGATGATGAGGATGCTGCATTGATGTTACTTGTGTCTCTACTGTCTAGCTATGAGAATTTTGTTGAGTCTTTTGTTGTTGGTAAAGACTCACTGACCTTAGAAGAAGTGAAGGCAGCACTTCATACTAGGGAACTTCGTCAGAAAGCTATAGGTGATAACGGGGAGAGTGGTAGTGGGTTGTTTGTTAAGTCCGGGAAATCTAAAAAGAAGAAGGGGGTTAACAAGGGCAACAATACTGGGTCGGGTGCTAGAAACGGCAATAAGGGATCTGGTAAGAGTGCGGGGAAGACCTGTTATTACTGCAAGGAACCGGGTCACTTTACGGCTAATTGTCCGGTGAGGAAGGGGCAAGTCCCAAGCCGCTGTAGTTTAGGAAAAACCGAAAGAGAACTATAATTCGGAGGAAGACTTGGCATTAGTGAGTTTTGCTAAGTCTGGGATTCTTTCTGATGATTGGGTTCTAGATTCGGGGTGTTTGTTCCATATGAGTCCGTGTCGAGATTGGTTTGACACGTATGAGTCTTGCAATGGGGGTAATGTTATTATAGGTAACAATGCACCTTGTAAGATTATGGTTATTGGGTCCATGAGATTGAGGATTAGTGATGGGCGAAAGTTGACATTGACTAGGGTGCAACATGTCCCTGCTTTGGGGAAGAATCTGATTTCATTAGATACCTTGGATGATTTGGGGTACAATGGAGTGTTTTCGGATGGAGAGTTTTCCATTTATCGAGATTTGGAGTTGGTACTTAAGGGTATCAAGAGGAACACCCTCTATGTCTTTGAGGGTGTCACACTGTCTAGTTCTGCGGTTTGCGCATCAGTATCTCACTAGGAGATGACCAAGATTTGGCACATGAGACTTGGTCATATTGGGGAGAAAGGGATGCAGCTATTGTCTAAGAGGGGTCTAATATCCGGGATCAAGGTTGCCAACCTTGAATTTTGTGAGCATTGTGTGTTTGGGAAGAAACACAGGTCAAAGTTTAGCAAGGGTGCTCACATTACTGATGATGTGCTCGATTATATCCATTCAGATTGCTGGGGTCCATCTAGGGTTGAAGATATGGGAGGTTTTTTCTATTTTGTATCATTTGTAGATGACAAGTCCCATTACACATGGCTTAGGTTGCTGAAGTCAAAGGATGAGGCCTTCAATGCTTTTAAGCAATGGAAAGCTTTGGTGGAGAATCGACAGGGTAGGAAGATCAAGAAGTTACGAACAAACAATGGGCTAGAGTTTTGCAAAGAGGAGTTTAATCAGTTCTGTGCAGATGAGGGTATTGGTCGGCATCATACCGTCATGAGGACACCACAGCAGAACGGTGTTGCAGAGCGGATTGCTTGAGAGAGTTCGATGCATGCTCTCTAATGCAGGGCTTGGGAGGAGGTATTGGAGTGAAGTTGTGATAACAGCTTGTTACATCATCAATAAGGGTTCTCATTCAGGAATTGACTTCAAAATCCCATTTGAGATCTGCAGTGGTAAGTTTCCTAGTTTCTCTAATTTGAAGATTTTTGGCTATATTGCTTATTGTCATGCGAGTGAAGGTAAGCTGGATCCACGAGCTAAGACGGGGTGTTTTTTTGGGTACGGTGATGGTTGACGGGGTTTAGGATCTATTCACCTTCGGAGGGTCGGGTCATTCTTAGTAGGAATGGCACTTTTAATGAGAGCACCATTTATTCCAAGAAGAGCTCAGAGTCTTCTGATTTGGGAAAATAAGGGGAGAACTTGCTGTAGACAGATGGAGTACTTGAGGTATATCAGTCATCCATTGCTGATTTACCTCGAGTGCAATTTATTGATGATGATGTTGAGGTTCCAGTGCCGAGTACTCCTAAACCTGAGGTTGTTCCATCTTCTCCTAACTTTAGGGAGGAGGTGGAGCAGTCTAATCAGGGGTCATCTAATCTGACACTATTCTTGAGAAACCTAGACGAGTTATCAAGAAGCTTGTTAGATTGATTGAAGAGATGGAAGGAAGAAATTACTTTGTTGAGAATTTGACAGGTTATGCATTGAGTGTAGCTGATGATGTAGAGTCATATGAACCTTCCACGTATAAACAAGCAATTAGTTGTAGTAAGTCGGCGCAATGGC
Organism: Amaranthus tricolor; assembly: GCF_026212465.1. Classification (NCBI taxonomy): domain Eukaryota; kingdom Viridiplantae; phylum Streptophyta; class Magnoliopsida; order Caryophyllales; family Amaranthaceae; genus Amaranthus; species Amaranthus tricolor. The sequence continues at coordinate 44,405,947 of NC_080047.1, forward strand.
TTGCTGCAATGGGTGAAGAGATGCAGTCTCTTTACAAGAACAGAGTGTGGGAACTTGTGAAGGTACTAGAGGGGAGAAAGCTTGTAGGGTGCAAGTGGATTTTTAAGAAGAAAGAAGGATCATCTAAATCTGAGAAAGTTCGTTTTAAGGCTAGGCTAGTTGCAAAAGGGTTCAGTCAAGTAGAAGGGGTTGACTTCGTGGAGATATTCTCACCAGTGGTTCAACATACTTCTATTCGTGTGCTATTGTCGATTATAGCACATTTTGACCATGAGCTAGAGCAGCTGGATGTTAAGACGGCTTTCCTTCATGGCGATTTGGAGGAGGAGATTTTGATGAAGTAGCCCGAGGGATTCGAGATTCCAGGAAAAGAGCACTATGCATGTAGATTGCTAAAGTCATTGTATGGACTTAAGTAATCCCCTCGGCAGTGGTACAAGAGGTTTGATTCTTTTATGGTTTCGCATGGTTTTGATAGGAACTCGTATGATTGCTGTGTGTATCATAGTAAGCTAGAAAATGGTTCCACGATTTATCTGCTGTTACATGTTGATGACATGCTTGTTGCCTCAAAGAATAAATCCGATGTTGCTAGACTTAAAGAGTTGCTTAGCTCGGAATTTGACATGAAAGATTTGGGTCCAGCTAAGAAGATTTTGGGTATGAAAATCTATAGGGATCGGGCTAGGGGTAAACTTTTCTTGACTCAAAAAAGTTACATCGAAAAAATTTTGTCTCGTTTTGGGATGGAGAAATCGAAGCCTATAAGTACACCAACATCTATAAGCTGCAAATTGTCTTTGTCTATGTCACCTCAAACTGAGGAGGAGTTGGCGTGTATGTCTAGAGTCCCTTATGCCAACGCTGTTGGTTGCTTGATGTATGCCATGGTCTGTACTAGGCCGGATATTGCGCACGCTGTTAGTGTTGTGAGTAGGTTCATGCCTCGACCTGGGAGAGAGCACTGGCAGGGGGTGAAAAGGATTTTTCGTTATTTAAGAGGGACAACTAATTTTTATTGTCAATTTCTTATTTTGCATTGAATTTTTTATTGTTTCATTATTGTTCAACAAACTTGCTTCGGCTGTCGCACAATAGTTAACTAATTACAACACATTTGAAGTTATTTTATCTGATTTTCATTAAAAAATCACTTAGTTATCTTGATAGCCATACTTTCACTTCAATCATCTCATTTTTTTCATAAAATTCATTTCAATTTTCCAATGCATTACTATTGGAAGATGTGGTATTCAGTGATAATTAATGAAAAATTCTAAACAAAATAACTTCTTTGTGATTAAAGTTTCATCACCATGGGAATGATATTGAACTTTAGATGAAATTTTACACTATAAATCATTCTCATTACAACCATTTAGTACCATTAACCAGACGGGTCGTAACATGTTTTTTTTTTACTAGGATTATCTCATTTGCCTAACACATTTTGCTTAAAAAGGACATTATATAATTACAGTTTTACCAAAAAAATAACACGATTTTACTAGGACACCTTCCAAAAAGTTTCTTAGTAATTTGGAGTTAAATTACTCATACGCTTGTCAACTATTGCCTTTTCTTTCAATGTGAAACTCGAAACTTTACGCTCAAAATGTCAAAACCAATTGATAAATAGTTTTAACATATTTGAGCTTATTGGACATAAGATGTGCCAGCAAAATAGAATCGTTCACCTTTAATAATTCTTGATATCGCTTTTTTTTTTTTTCTATTTATGATTATTGAATATATCTTAAAAAATTAAGTTCATTGTGGGTGATTGATGGTGTTTAAAATGTTAAAAGATTTAAAGTTTTGTTTAAGGTCATCTATACATATTACATGCCTATTTAGTCTATTAACGATAATCATTTAATCTAAAAAAAACGATAATCATTTTGTTATGATAACATTTATTTATTTATTTATTTAATGTTATATTACCTTAATACCCTTAGACTTTTCGGTTGACCTTGACTCTCGGTCAAGGGGCTTTTTCTAAACTTCTTAACCACCTTGCTTGGTCATTAAGTTAGTAACTTCCCTAATCCTAAAATAACTACCCACTACCATCCATCATACCCATGATGATCTACTCTCTCCAAAAATAACTCTCTCTCCACCATTATAAAAGGAGGTTGCAGGAACTCAGGTCACCTCCCTTTCATTGATTGCTGATCTCGATAACGCTTCCGCTTCAAGTATTCCAAGTGCCTCGCACTTTCTCGTTTGATAATCGAAACACATTTAAATTTAGAACACATAAACATATTCATTATTATTGCATAACCAATGGTGCACACAGGTAAAGTACATCAGAGTTGCTACTAGGCTGCTGAACTCACCTAGTTAGTGTTTTGAAAAGAGAAAATACATGTGAACAACTTCAAATACGAAAAAAAACACAATATAAAAATTGATTTTAAGTATGTATCACAAAGCTTTGTGATCTGATCCATTTAATGATAATTATAGTGCGCTTGCGTCCCTTCAAACAACCTGGCACTGATACGAACCAGGAGCGACAGCAACACACCCATATGGTTCGCAACATTCACGTACACCAGGTTCACATGAATGTCCCTCATGGTCTTCACAACCTACAGGCTCACACTGGTGAACACCTGGAGAAACTTCCAAACATTTAAGTCCTTCACAACAGTCTGGATTAACAGAATTGCATGGTTGTTCTTCTACAACACAAGCTTTAACAGAAATCATTTGTAACATCACTGCATAAGCCATAAAGATTTAAACTATTAGCATATATATATATATATATATATATATATATATATATATATATATATATATATATATATATATATATATATATATATATATATATATATATATATATATATATATATATATATATATATATGTTATAAATCAATCAAATAATATGCGTATATAATATAAAAAGGAAAAAATATAGAAAGAAAATAACATGTTGCTAGGATAAAAAAAGTCGCCAATTTGATTTCCTTGTGATTTGTCATCCCCGCTATTATTGCTCGCTTGAAATTAAAGGATGAAAGTTATTGTGTGTAGTAAACTTATAAATTTAGGCTATGGTTTTTTTGTGTAGACTTCCCACTTTCTTTCTTTCTATTTATAGAAGTTGTGATCCTCTAATAATAATTTTTAATTCAAATTTGTGAATATTTTTATATTTGCTCAGCTACTTCAAAGATTCTACTTATTACACACAATGTTGTTATGTGATGTATTACTAATTCTTTATTATACAGCAAATAAAAAAAAATATTAAAAAACTCAATGGGACGAAGCAATTAATAGAACAAATAAAGACAACTGGCGTCTTGTATGAGACCAAAAATCATTATGATCTAGGTCTATGTAATTAGCTCATTTTTAAGTTGATCATTAATTTAAAATAATAAATGATCGCGTTATTAGGTTATAAGTAATCACTTTAACTCTATAAAAAATGATTTCTCTAATATATAAGTAATTTTGTTAACACGGTGAATATAAATTTGATCAGCCCAACAAAAATGGTGTTACCATAATATCTAGTTATTTGAAAACTAATACAATTGATTAATATATACAATATGAACATTAATTATGGATGATTTTATTATAAAGATATCATAATTAAGGAATTCATAAATCTATCTCAGCATCTAAAAGAAAAAATAATAATAATTCTCCAGTTCTTTAGAGTGTAATTATATAATAATAATAATAATAATAATAATAATAATAATAATAATAGTGATAAATTAGTAATACATCATATAACAACATTGTGTGCAAGTAGAATGTTGACCTGACATTTAATAGCAACAACCGGCCATGAAAAAAAAAAAACTAAAAATTGTAATTCTTTTTTAAAATTATCGTAAGAGGATCACAACTTCTATAAATTGAAAGAAAGAAATAGGGAAGTCTACAGAAAAAATAACCTAAATTTTGCAAATATACTACACACACAACTTTCATCAATAGAGAATTTCAAGCAAGCAATATAGAGGATGGAAAATCACAAGCAAATCAAATTGGCAACATTTTTCATCCTTGCAACATGTTATTTTCTTTCTTCTCTTTTCGTTTTTACATATACAAATTTGATTGATTTATAGCGTATATAAAAAGATACGTATGCTAATAGTTTAAATCTTTATGGCTTATGCAGTGATGTTGCAAATGATTTCTGTTAAAGCTTGTGTTGTAGAAGAACAACCATGTAATTCTGTTAATCCAGACTGTTGTGAAGGACTTGAATGTTTGGAAGTTTCTCCAGGTGTTCACCAGTGTGAGCCTGTAGGTTGTGAAGACCATGAGGGACATTCATGTGAGCCTGGTGTACGTGAATGTTGTGAACCATATGGATGTGTTGCTGTTGCTCCTGGCTCGTATCAATGCCAGGCTGTTTGAAGGGATGCTTGCATACTACAAATATAATGAATGGATCTTAAGGCTTTGTGATATTGAATATTATCTTTTATGTTGTGTGTTTGTTTTCCGTATTTGAAGTTGTTCACATGTCTTTTTTCTTTTCAAAAAGCTAACTAGGTGAGTGTCGCCTAGCTAGTAGCAACTATGATGTACTTTATCTTTTTGCATCATATGTTTATAAAAATAAAAATGTGAAATACTTAATTATATTTCATTATGACATGCTTTAATAATACGTTCTTAATCCAATGCATTTTAGGTAAGCTCAAATATTTTCTAATTTCTATTCAAAATTTCTCATTCTTGCAAGCTCATCCAATAGATTGTAACCTTAAACATTAGAGCGTCTCATAAATTAAAAAACAAGCTAAACCTCACTTGAAGTTTGACAACTCTCTCTTACTCCATTCAAACCCTAATTATTAGACCCATAGATAAAATCATAAAATAATTACATATACCTTATATATATGAACATTTCATTACATCATTTCACTATAAAAAGTACAATTGCTTAAAAAAAAAATAAATATAAAAACACGCAAAAGTTCTAAACATACAATTATTTGGTTCGAGTTTGTACAAACCAAAATTAAAATTCTAGCAAAGGATATAATTCATAAAATTCCAATAGGTACAAATTTTGCCTTGTCTCTCTTTTTTATTCGGGGCTTCGCTAGAGAATTCATACAGATAATTAAGAGGTGAGAATAAATCAAACCCTTTTCATAGAATTAAACGGAAAAGTCTTTATCCATTAGACTGACCCATGATTCTTATCCTGTTAATAAAACTAGTTGATAACACCAGGAAGAAGAATATCCAACAAATTACCCACATTAAGATTAGCGGAACCATTGTTATTGACAGATTGAAGAAAAGTAGAAAACTGGAATAACGCACCAGGTTGAAGGGTTGTAAAAATCCTGCATCCGGCACCTGAACCGCCAATGTTCACTCTCAGAGTGTTGAGATTAGCATTAGTAATGGGCCCATTAAGAACATTCGTCACATTAAGGGTGATTCCGAAGGCGCCGGTTGCGGAGGTGTTGACGGCGGCGATGACGGCGTCGTTAAGAGTGATTTGGACGGTGGCGTTGACGAGAGGAGGCGTGAGTAAGGTGGCGGGGAAGGTTAAAGTGGGTGAGCAAGTAAGTGTTCCATTGATGTTGACGGCGGTTATGTTTATGTTGTTGAGGATGAGACCAACGGGGAGTTGTTGAGCATTGGATTTGGGTATGGTGGTGGTGGTGGCGGCGGTGACGAAGATGAGTACAAGAGAAAGAGTAATGGGTGAGATTTTGGTTGTGGAAGCCATTGTTGGTTAATGGTTGAGAGCTTATAAGAGGTTGAATTAAGGTTTAGAATGGTGATTAGGGTTTTGGTTTTGGCTGTTTTTGTGGAGATATAGAGGGTGTTGGGTGAGTTATTTATAGGCATGCATGTTTGAAGGAATTTGAAAAGTAAGGGTATAAGCTTTGCAACTTGCTAATCCAATTTGGATAACATAATAAAATATACTATTGTTTTTTCCATCACTTTTAAGCACTTTAACAAGTTGTGGAAAATAATAATATATAAGATTTTGATATCGAATCTTAGCTAATTTTATTTTCCCCTCATCCTATCTTATGCTCGAGAAAAATAAATTGTGTGGATGTATTGCTACAATATAATATACTTTTAGTTGGATATTTTTAGTGATATTTAATTTAAATGTCACTACTTTAAATTTCTATTGGTATATGTAGTAGATTTATTGATATTTATTAGACCATTTAGCATTATAATAAAAAAAAACCATACTAATGTATTCCGAGATATAATGTCTAGTGGCATTTCTCATAAATGTCACTATATCTACTATTGTAATAATTATATATGTCAGTAAATACCAAATTATCACTAATCACTTTATTTATAGGGATCTTTAAATTAAAAACCAATAATTATTAACCTTAAAATATAAATCAGTGACACTTTTTAATGTCATTATTAAAATCTATATCACGAAAAGTTAATTTTATCGTACAGTATATACCAATCCAAAGGATTTAAAAATGCTCATAAAGCACTTTAAGCTCTATATTTCCTCCTACGTTGTATCCATGTCACTTTACAATATATGTGATCTCCTAAATAAACCGAACTAGATAATCCTTTAACGTTTGACATAACAATCAACTTGAAGAAGCAAAATTCAAGATCCTATGTATATTATAACTAGCATTAAAATTGAGTTAATCCTTAGTATTAAAATCAGTTCTTTAAGTATATTTTTTTACTATATCATTATATGATCTTAAATTCGTATATTTATTTAAAATTTATATGATAGATAAAAGGGAAATTGTATGATTTATAGCTGAAAAAAAAAATAGATATCAAAACTTTACTAATACAAGGGTCTTTTTTAATCTTTTGCCTAAAACCCAAAAATTATCAGAAACGACACTGATAAGAAGGATTTTATTTTATATGGCTCCTACTGTTCTGTCACATTATTCTTTTATCATATCCATGTGAAGAGTTGCTACTTTATTATCCTCTAAGGTTTACCATTAGTGCTTGCCACTTAAATAGTTGGTATGATATTAATTTCTAGTTAAGTTTGTTACATTTTTTATTTTTATTTTGTATTGATGATCTGATTTGCGGTATTTTTCTTTTTACGAAAATAATCTCTATTCCTTTTTTAAAAATTTATCCATATTTTTTTTCTTTTTAAATATTATTCACTACAATCTAAATCTCTTGTCTTATTCCTCTAACAATTAAACTACTTCTTAATTTTTATATTATATTTTTAGATAAAAAATTCAAAGGGACGAAGGAGTAGTTTAATAGTTGTATTGTAAACTTGTAATTCATTAGGTAGTAGGTGAAATATTTAATAATAAAAAAAATTGTTTAAAATTTTATTTATTGTCTCTAGCTAGAGGTTTTATACTTTGTCCAACTCATACCTAATTTAAAAAATTTATTACTTTATTTTTTAAAATGAAAAAATGGTCTTTAATTTGAAGTTACATGATTAATTCAATTATTATTTATTTAAAGTTCATATATATTAGATTATAAACATATCACAAGATTTTCAATGTAAGTATGTAATCGCTCATAACATATTTGGAGCTTTTAGCTATTATCAGATTAAAATTTTAGTTAAAACTCCATAATAATATTAAATCGTTGGATTTTTTTTGAATACCACTATTTAAGAGAATATACCACAAATACGAATTCATATAGTTAAGCACTTGGCATTAAATTTTCCTTTCGTGATTTTCGTGATTTTGTAAGGAGGCATCCTTAATTTGTATCACAATGTTGAAGCTCGCGAGAGACAAGGATGGACCACGCACTATGATTTTTCGTGGTTTCCCACGTTAAATTGCACTCTATGGAGTCAACTATATATGATGAAAGGAACTGGCCATTTGAAGTGTAGAAACTTCACCTTTCAACTTGCTAAGTTGCTATGATATTATTATGTATACCAGTGTCGTTCTGATAATTTTTGGGTCTTAAGAGAAAATTAAAAAAGAGGCCCTTGAATAAGTAAACTTTCGATATTTTTCTTCAACTATGCATTATATGATTTCTCTTTTTTCCATCACATCAATATCAAAAAAATATATGTATTTAAGTTTATATAATGATAAGGTACAAAAATATAATTTAAAAAATGATCTTTAATAATAAGAATTAACTCAATTTAGGCCTCTTCAAGAGTTGGGCCCAGGGAGGTTGCACCTTAAAACTACTCTCAGGAACAGCCCTGAAAAATACCCTATAAAATATAAAGCCTTTTTTATTTTTTTTTTCTTTTGAAAATTTGAGTCTAAAAACAAGTAATGTCAAACTAATATTTGAGACTTCTAAATTTAGGAGGCTCTGTGCGGTCGGTTACCTTGCACATGCTGACATGCATGCTCAGAATCACTCTTATTCATACTAAATATAATAATGAGAAAGGTAGTCTAAGTAAATAATGGTGATTAATAATATTGGAAAATCGCCCTTATATAGAAGAATTTAATAGGATGAGACTTTTAGAATATTAATTTAACTTTTTTATTTTGTTTACTTTATCGGTATTTGTTTTGTCTTTTTATGTTATTCCACTTAAATAAAAAATTAAATGTGTGCTGATGAAAAAGTGCGAAAGTTACAATATATGTGCATTTCTATTTTTGCAAAAAGTGCGAAAGTTACTAATGAGATATTCTACGGGGATGTGCGAAAGTTATTATATGAGCTTTATTTTTTGTTAATATTTACTTTTGGAAAAAATTGTATTTGATGGGTCAAATTTTCCCTTCAAACTTCTTTAGACTGAATTTCAATTATTGTTGAAAAGTACGCTACACTTTCAAACTCATTTTCATTCAATGGTTGTTTTACCAACAACTTGATCACATGATAACTTAATTTATTGTGTTATTCATTTTATTTTATTTGAGTTTTTAAATAATTCATTTGTTTATTTATTTTAAATATTTAAATTTGATGTTTCTTATTTATCTTTGATTTACATATTTATTTATTTCAATTTAAATTTTATTATAAAATATTTAAATTTTATTTTAAATTTCTTATATATTTTAATATTTTCAGATTAAGATTTTTAAACACTCATTTATTTAATTTTCCAATTCAGTTTTAAAATTCTTTATTTATTTCAAATTCAATTTTAATAAAGTTCTTAGTTTTATATTTATTTTAATTTTTCAAAAATTTCTTCCGCACAAATTGAAAAGATATAATATTGTTTTTACTAGTACTAGCAATATTTTCAAAAAAATTGACCTAGTGAAAAGATATAACATTCTTTATTTATTTCAAATATACGCCCATCTTGCCGATACACATTGCAAAAACATGAGCAAAAAATTTTCTATCACATTTTAATAAACATTTATGATAAAAATGACATTAATTAGTATGTCCAACAATTTTGTACTTGAGTAAATATTTTATTTTAAGGCCATTAGAGTAAATATTTTAGCTCAGATCAAAATCATAATCTAAGACAGCAATTTAATTATCAATTTCACTTAAGTATCTCTTTTTTCTTTAATGTTTGACCATTGCTTTAACCACTAGAATACTTTCAATATATGGAAATATCTTGGATAATTTATGCCAAAAATATTAAAGGCTAGGTTAATAAGGAGTAGGTAAATTAAGGCTTGATAATTAAATGTAATGTGGTAATTTATGCCAAAAATACTAAACAAAATGGCTGTTATATAGTATGAAAGAGTAGGTTAATTAAGGCTTAATACTTCATAAATTTATCATAAAAAGTTGATATTTATGCTTTAAAAAGTCCTCCAACTTTTTGATGTTAAAAATCAATTATTAATATATTTTATTGAGGTGATCGAAGAGAATTGAACATACAAAACTGGTAAACCAAATTAAATAATCCAAGACAAAATAACTTAAACATAATTAATTATACATAATTACAATTACAAACAATAATTAGTACATTTGCTTGTAAATTGAACTCACACATGAAAGCTCTAAGCATATATGGAATTACAAACTTACATAATTTTTAATTCCTCTATTCTTAAAAAATACTCCCTCTATTCTTCTAAGTTTGCACCATATAACTCAAAAAGCTCTAATCACATTAATTTTTAAATGCTCAAATGATACTTGCTCATAAGAACAGATGGAGTATATCATTAGTGAAAGAAAAGAGAAACTTAATTATTATAAAAGCAAACTAAATAAAACTTTACTCAGTCTGTCCCTATAAGTCGTTTGTTATTAAAAGTGATATTTTTCCTTACAACATATTACCAGCAATTTCAAATAGACCGAGATGGGAACTAGCTTAAGTGATTAAGAATGTTAATTAGCTAATAAGAGGAACAGGTAAACCAGGTAACATAAAACTAACAACATTACTAACAAAAGACACGAACATAGGGGGCAACTGGAGGATTGTTCCAGGGTTAAGGGAAGTAGTAAGACTGCACCCAACAATGGGAACTGGAAGTGAAACACTTAACGTATTTAAAGAAGATAGGTTTGACAGATTAATAGGAATAGATACACTGATTGACCCATTTGCGTTCGTACTCACGTTTGCTAATACAGTTCCGTTAAGTCTAACGATTACTGTTGTATTTGCGAGTGGCTGGCCGAGGCCTGTTAGAGTGGGTGAGCAGGTTAGTGTTGTGTTGATAACTATGGCATTTATGTTTGCGTTAAGGGGTGGTAATGGAAGAGAAAGTGGCAGCGCCGGCAATGGGAGGGTCGGTAACTGGGCGTTGGCTTTTGGTGTGGTGATGGTGGTTAGGAAAAGGAGGGCGATTGTAAGCGAAAGAGTAAGGGGTGAGTTTTTGATTGTGGGTCCCATTTTTTTTGGAGATGATTTTTGCTATTTATGATTGTTTTGGTTTTGGGTTTGAGTTGTGTTGGGGAATAAGGGATGGAGGTTCGAGTTATTTATAGGCACACTCCACCTGTTCTCCCTTTTATTTTATTTTATACCTGATGTAAAATGAGTGAAATTTAAGAAAAAGAGAAATTAAATTGAAAAAGAACCAAAAAACAAGTGGAGAATGAGATTAAGAGAATAAAAGTGGGACTATTGCCAAAACAAAAAAGTGTGCAAAATCTGTAAAAAAACAATTAAATATAAATAATGCAAAATGAGACAGATATAAAAAAACAAAAGTAAGGATAAAATAAAAAGTTTACAACTTGTTTCTTCAACTTGCTTTAGTCACTCAAAAAAAGTGTTAAGATTTTTATATAATAGTGTCCATACGTTTTTTAGAATGAAATAAATTACTCATGAAATAAGATTGGAATCGTAGTTGACGTACTTGCCCACGGGAGAACTTTATCTAATTAGAGGCACAAATTGAAGTGAAAAAAATCTTTATACTTCTCTACAACTCATATTGAATTGAAATTTTAACCATCTATTCAATTCATCAATTTTAATTTTGTACATTATAATTTATTTTTATCAAATTAAACTTTTTATAATCGACTACGTTTGATTTTGCTAAACTAAATTTAATTTTACTTGTGTTGTTTTTTTTAACATTGCACATTTTTACTAAGCTAAATTAGACTTATTTTTATTAATTTTAGAAGTTAAAATAAGGTTAGATTTTTAATACCTAATAAAGTTAGATTTTTTATTAAAAAAAAGTTAAATATTACTCAAGTGTCTCGTTGATCTCAGTGATTGGCTGTTTGGTCTAGTGATGCTGCAAAAAAGTGGAGTATATTTTAAGAGTCTTAATGGATTATAACTACATAAAGTGAAATGACTAAGATATTTTGTGTCCATCGAAACTTCCATTCTTCAAAACTAAATATTCTCTTTCGCATTCAACATTGTTTTATTTATTTTACTTTAATATTTTAACAACACTTATAGTTTTACGTATTTTTCACTCACTTCATTTTAATATTTTATCCCACATATTTCCCATTAATTTTATTAAAATATTTTTTTAATAATTTTTCTCCTTATATTTTTTTCCACTAATTTTATTAAAATATTTTTTAATAATTTTGTTTCTTATATTTTTTTCACGAACTTTATTTTAATATTTTTTAATATTTATGTTTTCCACCTTTCTTCCATCAAATTTATTATTCAATAAAACAATACATCTGTAATCTAAAAGATTTTATTTTTTTAATTTTTCTAAATATTTTTTTGTAGAAACAACTTAAAAAAATGGAGTATAATGTATAAAGTATAATCATAAGAAATTTGACTTGAAGGATCAAGTTGAGGCAGTACTTTAGCCTGTTGCTTTATTTTAAGCACTACTACATCTACATGTAGTGCTCTTTACAATCATATCACACTATTAAATTGAGTTAGGCCAAAACTAGTAGATATGAGTTACTCCTGTAAAAATAGAATTGAAAGTATGCTATTGTATAAATACTTTAAAATATTTTACTGTATAAATAGAATTGAAAGTATGCTATTGTATAAATACTTTAAAATATTTTACTGTATAAATAGAATTGAAAGTATGCTATTGTATAAATACTTTAAAATATTTTACTGTATAAATAGAATTGAAAGTATGCTATTGTATAAATACTTTAAAATATTTTACTGTATAAATAGAATTGAGAGTGAGAGGAAATAAGGGAAGATGTGTGAATGATTGTTAAAGAAAGGGATGGATACATTAATTACAACAAAAATATTTTAAAATATTTCACATAAAAAATATATTATACAGTAAAAAGGACGGATAAAATTAGAAATGTTAGAAAACTCATAGAGACGGAGAGAGTATTTTACTTCCTTGAAATTCACCTAAATGTACCAAGTAGCCTCCATATCTAAACTCGTTGAAAGTTATAATTTGCCCTCGTAGAAACTTTGTCTCTCCAATGAAGTTGATATCACTCTACATGGCCATGAGTTTTACAATCGATTTCTCTTAAAAAGTTGTTTGTATGATCTTCGTTTACAAGAAGTACAGTAAGACTATGAAATCTCGTCTTGATGAGTTTTACTCCATAGTTTTGCATTGTGGTTATATTGAGGATAAAGACTTGGTCATATTCATTTTATGTTCGATTCCCTTCTTACAAACATCTTAGAGACACTTTATTATAACGGTTGAGACACATTGGCTAGTGAGAATATTATAAATTAAAGGCCAACTTTAACATAAATAGACCTTATTGATTACAAATTTGCACAAAAGGTGTTCAACGAGACGACCAATGATGCTTTATTTAGTAAGTCAAGTAGGAACAAAAAAATATGACTTACAGCTATAGTAAGAAGAACGAAAATCTTAAGAAAGATTATTGGAACAAGAAGGTCATCTGATGAGTGCAAGATCAAATGAGCACTCTATGCAGGGTCGTTTCTGAGGGTAGTTTTAAGGTGCAACCACCTAGAGCCCAACTCATGAAGGGGCCCAAATTGAATTAATCCTTATAATTAAATTAGTATTTGAATGAATAGCATCTAGTATGGATCTAACTAAGAGCATTAGGTTTCTCAATTAAGCGCATGACTACGAGCCTTTTTTTTATTTTTCGCATAGGGCCCAAAATTTATCAGAAACGACACTGAGTCTATGTAGTGCCACGTTCGAGCTTTCTAACTTTTGTGTTGTGTTGCCTCGTTTTTTCCCACAACTCCGCGTACATCCCTCATTCCCCCACACAACTTTGAACCAAATTACAAAAACAAATCATATCTTAATAAAATGGCATCCAAAAAAAAAAAAAAAAAAAAAAAAAAAAAAAAAAAAAGCTGCTCTTGATCTTTCGCTTACAACATGCCTCATTTTCCTAAGCAGTACCACCATTTTACCAAAAGCCAATGCTTAGTTACCGCAGCTGCCATTTTCGCTGCCGCTTCCTCTTTCGTCGCCTCCCGTTAACGTTAACATAGCCGTCATAGATATCAATACAAGACTTACATATCTTTTGTTAATTCCAAATGTATCAACATATATAAAACTTTAAGTTTGAAACTTTAATGACAACCAAAAAGTATTTACTATTTTTTGTTAAAAAATATACTTTTTGGAAATCATTTCATATCTTTTTTTTATTATTTTTCAATTAAATCATACTATTAATTAAAAAAATCAAATGACTCAGATTTTATCTTAGAAAATAAACGGTGAAGATTGAATAATTATGGCAATAGACTTTAAAAGTCAATCACTATAAAATTACCTATACACAGTTTATTTGCCTCCTATTTTTATATTTGTCGTTAATAAATAATAATGTTGCTAATGTTGCATTAGTTGGTTTACCTCCTCTTCTAAACTAGTTAAAATCCTTAATCACAAGCTACAAAATTTTGTTAATAAGTTTTGGTAGTTAATATCTCATGTTCCTAATCCCTATGAAATATCACATTTCAATTTTGTTTGTTCATTTCATTTTAGTTTGTTCACTTAATTACGTTGTACTCTTTTTTTTTAAAGGTCTCACTCATTTTCTTTTAATTTCATTTACAAATTTATTCTTTTTTTTCATTTCAATTACGTGTATTTCTCTTATCCACTTGTATTTTGTCTTATTCTCTAACTATAACTTAATATCTACACAGCATAACCGCCTCCCTCTTTTTTTCTCTCTTCTCTCTCTAAAAGAATCTTAATCTTTATAGTTGGTTTGGGTTATCATCATTCTTTTGGTTGATGGTAAGCCCCTAAATTTAAGCTTTTTGAATATTATTAGAATAAATATTTGTCCTCTCCCTACAGGAGAGTTGTTTTACCCATTCAGGGGTTGATTCTACCCATATATTAGGTTTTGATCTCTCTCTTCGTGAGAGTTTGGAGTTATAAAGTTTGGTTTGTAATTGATTTATTAGTAGAGATTAATGCAATAATGCAGCATACACCAAAATTGCAATTACCATCAACTAAATCAAAATCAATTCTATCTCAAGACTACAACAGATCGAACGACCTCCTCGTAGAAGATTGTGTCAAAGAGCGATGTGAAAGAGGATATTCAGAATTGTCAGATATCATATACAACGATCGTAGTTTTGTTAATTTTAAATTATCTTTGGTTAAAGTTGTTATGTACTTGCTAATTTTTATCTCTGATGTAAATATCATATGACTCTTTATTAATAAATCAGGTATTATTAAAAAAAATTAATATTTACACTTTGAAAAATGATGGTCATTCCAAGTATAGGCTATGGTGTTAAACAAACAAGTGTACTAATAATAAATGTTTGTGACTGGCTGATTGCAATGATGTATATAAAATAAAATAAATTTTGATTCAATGAACAAAAGTAAAATAGATTTAAATCAGTAAGTTTATTTTTGATAAAAGAAAACTACGATAACAAGTAAGAATAAATTTCCTTAATTCAAGTAAGCAAAATCAAATATCTTATTTACCATTATATTCAAAGAGACAAAACAGGTATTTTAAAGAGTAAAACGGTAAATTTTTTACATTAACACGAGCGAGTAGATATGAGCGTCGTGTAGGAGTGGGCCACCACGAATAGTGCCGGAAAAATTAATATACTTCTAATGTCGAATCAAGATCAACTAGAACGAAAATAAAGCATTGAGTCCAACTTTGCATGTGCTATGACAAGCCACAGCTTGTCGTGTCAAGTCATGAGCAGGCAGTCCTCATGCCGCACTGACCCAGCCCATGTCCAGTGAGGACCAATTGGTTAGATAAAATGAGCAATTAGAGATGCAAAGTGAAAATTAAAGGTGTTTGGTATGAGGGAAGAGGGTTGAGACTTAAGGGTTAAGACTTGAGGGTTGAGACTTAAATTAAATAAAGTATCATCTTTGTCCACGAGGAATGAGTATGATATTTTCAAGTCTCAACTTTTCAAGTCCTACATTTTAATATCCTAAAGGGTAGAAAGATATTTAGAATGAGACTTAGATTTGTTTAAAAATAATAATTTTACTATTAACAAAGTAAAAATAAAATTAATAATAAGAGTAAATTAATAACTTTATAACTATTTTTATTAAATCTCATTTCATTCTAAAATTTTACCTCATCTCAACTCACACAATTCCTATTCTAAGTCTGAAACAGTGAGTGAATCAGTGTCCACACTTGAATCTCAAAAACCCAATTGAACAACAACACCCCAAATCCCAGCTATAATCATCCCTTTTCCAATTCAATTCATAGTCACACTCTTCCAATTTCCCTTAGCAATCCAGTAATTCAACAATTGATAATCAATGACAGCAACACCGATGCCAGGAAACCCTAATTTAGACGGAAATCTTCCGCCGTTACCGCCGCCTCCGGGAACCGATATGACCGGAATAAGCTTCAGAGATCAACTATGGCTCAACACTTACCCTCTTGATCGTAACCTTGTTTTCGATTACTTCGCTTTGTCACCGTTTTATGATCGGACTTGCAACAATGAACAATTGAGGATGAATTCCATTCACCCTCTTGACCTTTCTCATCTTTCGTAAGAAAATCTCAAACTTTTCCCCCTTCTTTGATTTTTCTATTTCCCATTTGCTTTTTTAGGTTTTTCTCTGTTTAAATTTACTCAAGAATCAAAATTTACGACTTTATTTGATGATTTCTGCTTTATTTTGATGTGGTTAAGTGGGTATTGTATGAATTTTTGTTTATATTTTGCAGTAAGTGGTTATTGTATGTAACTTTTTTAGTGTTTTGTTTATTGTTTGGAATCAGATAGTTTCTTCTTTTTAATTTGGCAAAAGAATGCAACTTTACGATTTTTCTGATGTTTTATGCTTAATTTTTAGCTTTTATGCTTACAAAAGATACAACTTTATGATATTTGTTGAATATTTAATGCTTGAATTTTGGTTGGTATGTCTATAATTCTGTATTTCCATGATTGAAATTTATTTATCGTTTCTGCTTTGCATCATAGATAGATTCTTGTGGATACAATTTTGCCTATTTGGGTTGCTATTAAAAATTCCAAGTATTATGCATCTTCATTGTCATCATATTAAGTGTATCCGGCCCATAGGAATACTATGGTCAGGGTCTTGGGAGGGAAGAAATGCGGCAACCCATACCCATAAAAATTCCAAATATTATGCCATTACTGATATTCTAGGATTAAGCTTACTATAGGAGAACTCATATAACCGCTGTTAGTGAGTAACATCTGGTTTTGATGGGTTTTCTCCCTCTCAGGGATTGGAACGTGTTGCGAGATTCATTTTGCCATATGTTTTGCACCGAGATAGTCTCTTACCTTTCTTGTGTTACATTTATGGTTTTTCGGTAGCTGTTAAATATTATGGTTGTTCGTGATACAGGAAGATGACAGGCCTTGAGTACTTGCTAAATGAAGTTATAGAACCAAACTTGTTCGTTATTCGTAAGCAAAAGAGGGATAGTCCTGAGAAGGTTACGCCAATGTTGACGTATTATGTGTTGGATGGTTCCATTTATCAAGCCCCGCAGCTTTGCAATGTTTTCAATGCAAGAATTGTAAGCTTTTACCGGAATTTTCCTCTTAACCTTAAATTACTTGGATATCTAAGTTGCTTATGAACTGCTGTAGCCAACACTATACAAGACTTGCGTTAGTCGTAGCTGTTAAAGCTCGTATTTGGATAATAATATTGTTTACAATGTAAAGCTAAATTCTCGGGAAATTATTATCAATTCTTTTTTTGCTTTTAGGATTAAGGCCCTGGCATTGTCGTTGTTATCGTGCCTTTGTTTTTGCCTTTTTTCGTGTTTAAAAATACATTCTTTGAGCTTCTTTGATCATTTTAATTGTGCTTGGATGTGCAGGGGCGTGCTCTATATTATGTACAGAAGGCCTTCTCGATTGCTTCTTCTAAATTAGAGAAGACTGGACACGGTACGATACTAAATCTTTTGCCTTCCACTTTTACAAGTTCATTTAGCATTTTGTTTCCTCTGGTGAACATGGTCGAGAAGGGCTTTTTTCTCTCTTGACTATATACTGGTATATTAAGCTCTTTTTCAGCGTCTTGGGGAACATGAGTTACTTCATCAATTTATTTGATAATTCATGATCTTAAAGGGCCTTCAGCTAGATTTTCTTTTTGTGCATTTGGGTTGTATTAAAATTACACATAAAATGGGATAATTATTAGGTTGACATTTTCCTAAATTTAAGAGGTTACAAAACGTGCAAGGGTATAAACATAGGATTAATTAGTAGCTTTGTATATAATAGGAAGTATCTATATCAACATAATGTGCACATAGAGAAATGATAAGAGCTGTTTGTTATTACCAATAATTATTGTTCTCCACTAATCAAACACAAATAAAAAAAAGACTAACAGAAAACAAATATAAAGAAGTCAATACTTTTTCTATCATACATACATATGCATTTCCTATAAATAGGCCATGTGCCTTTGTCACTTCCACAAGCACAACAATTCAAATAATAACATTTACCAACACTCATCACAATTTAACAAGAAAAAATGGCTACTCACCATCTTATTCTAGCCATCAGTCTCCTCCTTTTTTTCTCGTCTTTCACTGCTACAGCTCAAGTTGTGAACGACATATTTGATATGACCGGTAAACCCGTGGAAGTTGGTGTACCCTATTACATCCTACCGGTGATCCAACGCCGAGGTGGTGGCATCATAACTGCACCTAAAAATGTCAATCAACAATGCCCTCTCTACGTAGCCCAAGACACAAACACCGCGTCTCTTGGGCTTCCTGTAAAGTTCTACCCACCTAGATGGCCTGTTTCCAGTTCCCACCCGACCCAAAATGTTACTTTTTCTACGGATACGAACTTAATATTTGGGGTTGGTAACAACTGCGGTCAATCCTCAGTATGGACCTTAAAATTCGATGAGGCTACCCAAAGGCAATACGTAACTCTTGGAGGTGTAGCTGGATACCGTGGTCCTAAAACCGTGGAGAATTGGTTTAGGATTGAGAGGTTCTTTCCCAGATTTAATTTTGATTATAAATTGGTGTATTGCCCTACTGTTTGTTCCAGCGAGAATCCCCATTGTCAGTTCACTTGTGGAGATTTGGGTGTATTTATTCAAGAAGACGGAACTTGGCTGTTGGGTGTTGGTGCTCCTCCACTTCGGATTAAGCTCAAGAGAGCTTAAACAATATTGAATTTCATACTATTACGTGGCAACAGTACTATGCTGGTATTCGAGAGATGACTTCGAATGAATTATTTTTTTTTCTTTTTTTTTTTGATTTTTTTTTGTTTATATTTTGATTCATATGGAGTGTATTGTCTTTCAATTTGGTTAATGATTATGGATTACTATATCCCTTGTATGTACTCCAAAATATGTGGTTTTTGCTTTACATTATAATTGAAACCAAATATATCTGTTTTATGAATACAATTTATCGATTCAATATTTCAATTTAATACAATTATCATTGAAATTTATACTCCTTGCTGCAACAGAAAGTGAAAGTGATGATGCAAATGACAATACGACACCCAGTAAGGAGACTATTGACCTCAGAGAACTAAACAGAGTGGATCATATTCTTGCATCGTTACAACGTAAGGTGAGCTACATGTACGAAGAGTAATATGCATACATCTTTCCTTTTTAGGCATACATGGATAATATGCAAGGATGATTATTTATGTCTGTCCGGTGCTTGGTTGTGTTTGTCTCATGATCAACTGATATGATTCAATTTTGTTTTGAATCCATTCGTTGCTGTAAAATTCCTTCTTAGGCAAGGTATGGTAAATCTATTGTTGGCCATCTTTGAGGAACGAGTCTTGACTAGGCTAACATAATTCGCCAACTTATTCGCTTTTTAAATTTATGATTCATTTAAAATGGCCCAAAATAGCCCGAAACCTAGTTAAGGCTACATCTATGCATAATTGCATATCATGCCTTTCCCGGAACCTAGAAGGGGCAGGGTCTAAAGCATAGTTACATGGAATGTGGAACATAGCCACGTTCCATGATCCGGGAACGTCCGTCCCCAATCAATATGAAACGCGACCCAAATCGTTCAAGGTGACGTCTTGGTTTAGAAGACCTTTTTTAAAAGCTATTTTGGCCTTCATTTACAGATTTGAGAAAAAAGAAGGTAGAAAAAACGAGATGAAGCGTTGAAATTTTTTTTAAAAAAAAGGCCACTTTAAAATAATTTCTTAAAGCAAAATTATCATTTTAATTTTATCTTGTTTTCAAATATATATTTTATACATAATGTAGCTCATACCCAATCGTTCCCGAGTCAATCTTGGTAGCATTTCGTGTTCCCCTTCCAATTCGCCGTTCCAAACCAAATGTCATTCCAGGTAACAAAGGTCTAAAACTTTTTTTCTGCTGGGCCCTTTGATTTCCGTATATATAATTAGTTTTCGACATTAGAGCTTGGACTTGAAGGGATTTTCAGTTCTCTATTAAGCAGTTGCATAATTTAATTGAAATGTGTAGTTTACTTGATCACTTTTGTTCTGATTCTGTAGCTTCAACCAGCCCCTCCACCACCCCCATTTCCGGAGGGCTATGCTCCGCCTCAACCTACAGAACTGGAACAAGGCTCAGAAACCCAACAAGGAACAGACCAACCGCAGCCTCCGCCTGTTGATCCTATCATTGATCAGGGGCCAGCCAAAAGAATGAAAATAGATTGATTTATTCTTGCTAATCTATACAAGTCTTGTGAAATATGTTGACCAATGGACCGATATTTAATCTGTATCGTTGGAATCCAAGTGAAATTTTCCAGCTTTTCATGATCATTTTTTCTTCCACCGGAACCTTTTTCTTCTATGTATACTTCAACCGTGCATGAGGTAAGTAATTGTCGAATTCAATTTACTTTAGAATGATGGAAATTCATCGAATTTCTAATCCCCATTAAACGGGAAATATCTATTATTGTTAAGTAGAGTTGTTCAAAACAGACCCAATGACCCGATATTTACCCGACTATGAAATTGAACCCGACTTCAAATAAGGATCAATGTGGACACAAGACCCGATTTTGAACCGACCGGAAACACCTGATTCGAAATTGAACAGATGACCCGAATGAACACCTCTACTATTAAGCATAGAATTTGTATGAGTAACATGCTTCGTATAAGAAAGAATCTATTAAATGCAAGTTATCGAATTCATTCAATGCTTAATTTAAGTTTATGGTTCATCGAAATGTGGCCTTTATATAAACACATTAAAACAAGAACAGACATTGAAATGTGGCCTTTAATCTTTATATAAACCTACATTTACTTAAAAAGATCAAAAGCTGGTAATCTGAGGTTAAAGCTTCAAGCTTGTAAAGCTTCTGGTTCTGTATTCTTCCTCAAGGTATGCTCTGCTATTTCGGTTTCGTCGCTCTTCCCTTGTTCCTTCTTTGCTTCCCCATTTTTCCGATCATCTTTAATATCGTTTGTTAGGACCGACAGCTCCCGTGTCCAGTTAACTAGTTGCTCGATGGCTGCCTCGTCTGCTTGTTTCACAAATCTTATCAGTTACATCGATACGCTTAAAAAGAAACGTAGAACGAATTATTTTGTGCTGCTTTTGACTTTACTGCCGAAATTCATTAAATTTACGGATTTGACAAAATCTGGTCGATCGGTGATGTGAAAATAACATAGGACTGCCGAAATTAAGGCTTTGGCATTACTGTCGTTGTAGATTGTAAGGATTACGATACGATTTTGGATGATATTTCTCCGAATATGCGGGAAGAGCGAGGACGTACCTAGCCGTGGGACGGTATGCCCTTGAGAGTGCCTTATAATGAGAGGATTCTGAAAAGCTTTAGCTAGATCCTCTGAAGGAAGTCTTAGCCAATCTTTTTCCCCAATGAAGTGAACTGATTTAGCCTTGATAAGTTCTTTGTATGCAACATCACAAATACTTGGAATTCTGAACTTAGATCCAGATATTGATATTAAGAATTTGAGGGGTGGATGATCCATTAATATCTTCGCCTGTGATTGATATCCTAGCAAAAGGGCTGATAGTGTTGCTCCCTAAAATTAAATATTTTGGCGAAAATTCTTAAAAATCGACCATATATAAAGTATGAAACTACGACAATAAGAATGTTAAAGCGTTAATTTCAACTTTTTTGGACCGGGTGCATGATTCAAAACAGATTAAGGCGAGAGATTGTTGCGAAAAAATATTATACCTTATTCGGCCATGTTCTTTCCGAATTATTTTCCGCTCAATTCAATGTAGAGAGTATTTGTTTTAATTAACGGATTTATGAATACCTGAGAATTCCTATAAACGGAATACACTGGATATGATGATGATGATAATGACAATGATGATGAATACCTGAGAAAAGCCGAGGAGACCATCAAAAGGTCCTTTGGTGTTGATATATTCACATAAATAGGAGATGCATTCTTCCAAATTGGTATACTCTGTGAAATCCTTCAAGTATAGAAGTGTCAATCAATATGAACTCTTCATAGCAAGATTAACAACGCAAAAAACCCAAAAGCGGGAAGGCATGGTCCAGACAAATTGTGGCCTGTCTGGACCATTTACTAATTTAGGTATATTTGAGTTTCAATATTAAGATAGTGATAAGAATATTATCTAAAATAGAAATGTTGCAAAGTAAAGAGACGGACTAAAATAAAAATGTTTGCAAATTAGGGACATTGGGAGTAATAGATGTTCAAAGTCTTTTGTTTGCTCTCATTAGCATCACCTCATTATTTTACTTATAGCTAAAAGAACTCCATATAATGATTCCAATTACTAATGCTAATCATGATTAGACCAATTTTAGAATAATAAATTTAAAAGTGTTTAAATTCTAAATCCCAGTAACAATGAACAAATCCTTAACGGTGACCTGGGATAAATTTAAACTAATTATTCTAGTTGTTGGTTAGAATAAATTATAGCAAAAGAAAAATATAGTAAATGTTGATGTTTATTTGTGTTATCGAGTTTATTTAAAATTAGATGTTTTAATTTGGTTAAAAGTCAGGTTTTGTGTCCATGTTGTTACTTGCATAATTACAAATTTATATTTGTAGTCTTATCAAATCAAATTTGATTACAAAATCGAATAATTATTAAATCATCAGATCTGTTATGAATAACTCTAGATATACGTAAGGCAAGGCATAGGAGCATACCTTATTGAATTGGAACCATTCATAGTAAGGAGGTGGAAAGAATCCTTCTATATCTGATTTCCCACCTGCAGGAAATAAACCATCTGGGAAATCCTGTCATAATTGAGTTTATAATAATTATAAGCATTATATTAAGTTCATCTTAAGCTTTTTTGAGTCATGGCGTTGGGGCAGCGAAAATCGAGTCCAAGCTCCATCTAGATAAAAACTAATTAAATTACGCCTAACTGAATTTTATCAATTTTATTTTATCATATAGGGGTGAATTTATTTAAAAAATTTGTCCTATATTATCTTCAAATAAAGTTGTAAAAAAAAAAAAAAAAAAAAAAAAAAAAAAAAAAAAAAAAACCTAATCTTCTATAAATTTTTGTGGGAAAATACTTTAAATCACTTAATTATTATTGTAATTGAGCAATCACCTAGCTAAAGTTTAAGTTGATGGTTGCGGCTCTGAAATATGTTTTATACTCTAACGTAACTCTCATATGAGAGTTTTTTGGACTAAAAATGTAAATAAAATTTGAACACGTAGCCTCTTATCAAGTTGACTTTAAATCTCAGGTCAAGTTTTATGGAGATATAGAGATTGAATCTCATATACCTACATCTATTTGGTTATTATGGATAAGTACACTTCACTAGAAAGAATAAAAGTACCAAATCGAAATTTTCAAAAATAGAAGGATCCCATTTGTTGATTTGTTTCTTGAGGAAGCTTCCACTTGTTCTGAATCCATGGAGACAAAGAATCTTCATCTTCTTTCTTTCATAACTAGTCATTTTTTATTAATTTTTTTACTTAGTAGTGTAAGAGTAAGAATAATTTCATGAAAAAAATAGCATAATGTTACTTTCTTTTATACTAGTTTGTTCCCTTCAATTAGCATCCAAGAAAAAATTAGGTATTTTTAAAAAAAATAAAAATATTTGATAATAAATGAAAAGAAAGGTCGAATTGTAAAGACAAAATTAAAAGAAAGTTAAAATGTATTGATAAGATTAAAAAAAGTAATATTTCTATTTCAAAATAAAAAAATAATACAAAATACGACAAATAATGCAAATTAAGATGAAGTAAAACTATTTTTTTACCTAACAGTTAGTGACTAGTGAGTTACCACCTACTTATTTTAAGGAGTTTGCTCCACGTGATGATGTGAATTCCTCCTAACTCTCTTCAAGTCTTCGTGAGAAACTCTTGACTACTAGGAAGAGTTTCTTCTGAAAAAAATATTAAATGTCTTCTTTTTAAAACTTTTTTCTAAAATTGAAAACTGTTGAAATTAAGAGGTTTTAACTATTAGTTTGTATAAATTTTATTGCTTTTTTTGGGCCTTTTTTCGAATTGAGGGTCTCTTTGATCGCAACTTAATTCCTTTGATAAAGGTATGGTCCATCATCGTTGTTGTGCCCTCTCCATACCTTAAGCATAGCTTTTATTATATTTTTAAGTGTTTAATACTTATTTTAGGCTATAAAATTATGAGAAATCAATTATACAAATAAGGGGTTAAAAATTTATTTTTTATGTGTGTATGAGATATAATCATAAACTCATTTTTCCATAAAATCAACAAACAATGCTAATATTTATAAGATAAAGAATGTGTACCGGATAGCATAGTTATCGGTATTTTAGTATGGCTAAAATATTACTTTAAAAAAATATAAATTTTCGGCAAAGTATATATCATTTAGATAACAATTAATTATGCAGGTGATTATTTTTAAAACGTTATAATTTTCGGCAAAGTATTATTTGATTTTGGAACATTTGTCAATGCATTATTTCAATCTTAAATATCACTGATTGTATTTGAGTAAAAATTATAAAAAGTTAATATTCATAAAGTTCATATGACGAAGCAAACAAGATTACATATAGGACCATAATAGTGAATAGAAGGGTCTATTTTATAGTTTTTTTGTGAAATATATTTTTTAAGTTATAGATATTGAGACTCAAGTTATGCTTTGAAAACCGTGAAAATAAAATATATAAACATTAAATGAAACAAAAAGAGTATTTAACGAAGAAAAGTAATTTTTGTCATGTTAGTTTCTGATATCATATAAAAAAACCAATTTAACAAAAATTTTTAGCTAATGATTATTAAAGTCCTAGGATATGTTACCAGTTATATATTATATCGTACCTTTAAGTTTTACCGATGCAACATATGCCCTCTTTATACATAGCACTAAATATTTGAATTAAGGCAATTGTGGCTTATTTCATCCTTCCTCTCTATAACCAAGTGCATCTTTCAACTTGCTCCTATTTATTGTTGGTAAGTTCATAAGGGATAATCATGAACTTTGAAGATCAAGAAGATGTTCACTAATTAGGCAAAGTACTCTCCAATGACTACATTCATTTTTTTCCTATATATAATGAAGTCTTAAAATCAAGAAAGCAAAACACATCTTTGTTTTTAAGAAATTCATTCATACAATGTTATTCCTTTGCTCTTCAAGGTTGGTTTTTATGTTTCATTTATTTGTAAGAGGTGTTTTGCTGGGTGTTGATAGTTAGCGTTTATAAGATAAGTGTATCTTTTTTTAGATAGGTTTAGTAAATAAACGGAAATGACAAAATTGAAAAACCCTTAAGGTTTAAGGAGCTTAATGCTGAAGACGTAGATTTGAGCTAAACTCCTTAAATTATTGTGTTTTGTCCAACTTCATATTCCGCACTTCTAAAGTGTAAAGTTATTGTTAACGACACACTTAATTAGGATGCGGACAACCAATCAACATAATATCAATCCTAACAAAAGTGAATTTTGAAAAACCTCTCATCTTCTAGAGTATAATCATAAAAATTGATATAATTTTTTAACTATAAAGGAAAATTATTTTATATATGTTATATAGGTTTTTCATACTGTGTCAAAAAGCTAATTCAATTAAAAGTTTTATGTCTTTTATACACCATATATCAACTAGTAACCTAATACAACAAACGCAAATAATTAGATGCCTTTAATTAGATCATAATTGCTACATTGATTAACATTAATTATGTTGCAACAGAAAAAGAAGTCCTAAAATTATATTTTTTACTTTCTCCGTCTTTAATGTTTGTATATGAGACATAAAGGAGACAAAATTTGAAAGAAAATATATTAAGTCGTAGTGAAAATTTTAAATTATGAAAACTATAAATGTATTAACAATGAATTCTAGATTTTTTCTTGTTCGTTATTTTCAAATATTAGTAACTTTTTAAGCTATAAATAGAGTCTTAATATAAAAATAAAAATGTGAATTTTAAGAATATAAAAATTATAGAGGCATTTGATTATATATGATAATGAAAGAAAAATAACAAAATAATAACAAAGGTCGGAAAGTTGAAGAGTGAGCGCGTAAGATAAAAGAAAAGTTTTCTAAAACTTAGTTTGAGAGGATGAGAGCATTTAATAAATCCAAAACCAAATAAGAATCGTGATTTTTGTAAGAATTATTATGAATAAATTTGTGATTTTGTAAACCAAACAAGGATATTTAGATAAAATACACTTTTTTACAATTACAAATATTCTAATTTAAACAGATAGAACAAATAAATTAAAATTGTCTATTGTTATAGTAATGTGGATAAATTTTTAGAAAGAAATACTACAACTATTTTTATATTTGGTTGTCTGCAGAATATACACCAAACTCCCTCATAAGTACCAAGAGCTAAACCACTCGACCCACCTTAATAATTTCCCTTTTCTATTAAAATTTTTTGTTGGAAAATGATTTACAATCACTTTTATATTTTATTAATATTAATTAGATAGTATTATATTATGTAGATATTATTTTTCTTTAATATTTCTTTACTTGCTCTTCTATTGTGCAAATTCAATGAACCAGCCAATCGAATCTTTACGTAAATTCATTCGTCACTTTTATTTCTAAATATGTAAATTGAACGCAGATTTTACTAATTAGTAATCCATCCAATAAAATTTTGTCAAGTGATACTGACTAGCTTAGGCTTTTCCCTAGCTAATTGTACATGTTTTTATGTTTTATTTTATTAGTATTATGTATAAGTAATTTACTTTTAATTTAAAATTTTTATTTTGTTAATTATATATAAGTACTGTTTGGACATTTTTGTTTTTGTTAATTATTTATTATACTACATATAAGTACTACTTTAACATTTTTTTATGGAGAATATATATATAATGACCCTTAGGACTGTATATAATAAAAAATGTAGTGAATTTTTAATGTAATTCAATAGAATATGTGCTTTGAAAATACAAGATACTCTATTATATATTTTTTATTTAAATTTTGTTCTTTCCTGAAAACATAAAATAATTACTTAAATATTAATTAAATATTTTCAAATTTCATGTTAGGTTATCTTAAAAAATAAAAAAAATTGATAATAAAAAAAAATTTTTGATTTTTATATATAACCCTTAGTATCGTAAATATTAAATAGTTTATTTATTTACTTCCTTTGTTAATTCAATTATTTAATGTAACGAAGTAGGTAAGTTTGTGTGCGTTTCTAGGTAATCTTTAGAACAAATTACCATTAAAATTATATAAATGGTTAGGTGATCCACAATCTTTAATTTGTCAAATAGCATGTTCTCATCATAAATGAAACATTTTTTTAGGTGCCATGTATCTTACATGTGTTGCCAATTTGGGCATGATTGTAAATAAGATGGTTTGGACTTTGGATATATATATATATATATATATATATATATATATATATATATATATATAAAGTCTGCTGATATATCTTATTTTCAATTTAAAATCAAAAAATTATCATTAATTTTTACTGTTATCTTTTTTATTTATAATGAATAACTATTAACTAACAAATAATTTTAAATAAACATCTCCATAACAAATACAAACAAGTGATTTTATAACTTTAAAAAGGTAAAATTATTACCAGAAAGATCGAGTTTATCACGCAATGAAAAATTGAAAAGGTTGAAAAATTTGGTATTTGTCCCTAAGCAATTAGTTTGGTCCCTACTTATATTTCTCTAACAGGAAGCTACAATTGGGCCCACAATCACCATCCATCAAAAATAATTCTTTTATCATACAAAAGAGAATCTAATTCTCCAACGTCTATAATTATTTTTATTTGTTTATTTTTATTTTTATTATTTATTTGGTTGCTAAATAAATGTTTAATAAATGATTTTATTTTAAGTTAGCTAAATAACGGACTTTTAAACTGCCTTTAAATTTTTACACTTTTTTCTTTAATAATAGTTAATAAACAATAATTAATTTTTATCAAACACCACCAAAATAGTTAGTTTAAAGTGTTAATTCAAATCTAACTTATTAAAGAGAGGTAATTGTGTTTGTTTGTGAATCGTAAACGAGATTAATAAGAAAGATAGTGTGAAGCTATGCACTAAAATAAAACCTTATCAAAATTAATGGATCATTTTCTTTGGCCTTTTATACTAGAGTTGTTTATGGGTAGATATAAATGAAAAAGAGCATAAACATGTCTGTAAAATATACATGCACCTATACACATAAGAGTAGAAATATTCTCTGTGTAATTTTAGCTCCATTTGTACTTTTTATTTTTGTGACTATTTTCTAATTATTAATCTCTATTTTCTAATTATATACAACTAAAAATTATAAAAAATTAATATATAAAAAAATACATATTAAAACAAATCAAATAAAATTTTATTTACCTATATTTTAATTTTAATTTATAAATACATAAAAAATAAAATACAAATTAATACACTAATAACCAAAACGTAATTGAGACTAAAATTATGTGACTATATAGAGTAGAGTATTTATGCATCGTTGTATTTTTTGGACCCCACTTTTGTCTCCATCCATATAATTCATTCCTTCCCCTTAATTTACCCCTTTATTATTTTCAAGGACCTTCTCTCTTTCTTTATCTCATCTTTCTCTCTCTAAACTCTGCACTTCAGACAAGGTGAATCATCAATGTTTTAAGTCGGTTTTCTTGTTCTTTTGATTTATAATAGAGTGCAATTTTGTTCAATGCATTATCTGGTTTCTCATATATTGTTTGATTGATTGAGTTTATATATCAAATATTGATTCTTGCTAGGGTTTAGTTAAAGATGTTGGTATGCTACAAGTTTGAGTCTCTTATTTTTCTTGTTTTCTTTGATCACATTGTTGTTTTTGTTGTTGCTCTATCAGTGGAAAGATAATTTATTCTGTGAAATAGAGTTTTTGGGGGGTGATTCGCTGAATTAATCTCAAATTAGAGCTTAATTTTATGCATTTCAGATTGGTTTTCTGGGATTTTTTGGATGGCTGTATCTCTGATTTAAGTTCATTATTGGGTTACTTTTAGACTTTAGCCTTTTCCCCTTTGAATCTATTAATGGTGTCATTTACTGCTTTTTTTTTAGCCTTCTGCGATGAATTATAGAATGTTAAATGTTTGAAAATTTGGTATACCTTTGATACAATTTATCACTTTTCTTGATATGCTCAAAATGTTGCTGCACAAACAATCTTGTGCATTTTTATAGTTTGAAATTTTAGATTTTAAGCTTTTAAAACTTGATTTGCCATTTGAAGTTTAGGTACTAAATGGGATGAGATTATGATAGCCACTTGGGGAAATGAGAGTGAAAGCATAAAGCTTATGCTTTTGAGGAGTCAATGTCACTTATCCTATGTCTGTGTTGAGAGGTTTTAGGAATGATTTGAAGGGGATAAATGGTAATAGCTCTGTAGTGAGTATGGGTGAAGTAATTAGACATTAATTTCTTGAAGTATCTTACAAAGAATAAGTCATTTTTAAAGGGAATTTATTAGCTGTTTATGGACTTGGGGTAAACAGTTTTACATGTTTGGTTGCTTTAAGGGAATGATATTTTTTAGGAATTTATGTTAGAAGTGTGGTGTGCTATGGGATGTAAAAGTAAAAGTAAAAGCTACATCTCAGATTTTATGGGGATTCATGTTTTGCACTTTTGAAGGATTTTATCTAGCTTAATATGCACTTATGGGAACGGCGATTACGTATTTGGTTGATTCAAGGAATTTGCACGACCTAGGAATTTATGGCAATGGCGTGAGTACTAAGTAGAATTAGAAGCCAACTCTTGTGTTGTGGGATATGGTCTACTATTAAGTATTACTTCCCTCCACATCTAGTTATCGTCAACTGAACTGCTAAAAAAAGCTCCCTTGTTTGTTGTCTGCTAAGACGGCTTCAAATAGATGAAAATAGGAAAATATCAAGTATTCAAGTTAGATATAGTAGAAAACGATAAGATTGCTCAACTGTCAATTTTCTATATCATGAGTTAATGACAGATATTGGCTTTATATGGCAAGTTTATAATGTTGATAGCTTTGGATGAGAAGGTGATCCCCTGCCACGAACAAAATAGAATAGTTATTATGTACGAGTTGACTGAAATTAATTATAATAACTTGTGTGTTTATTTTTTCTTGGATTAAAATGTTGTTCTTGATTCTTAACTTGGTGTTATTGACATTGTGCAGATAAGCTAGTAAATAATCCTTCCCCAAGCTCCTTGCCCCTGCAATAGTGTTTGTGGGAGCTTCAAGAGTTGAGGGGAAGTTACCATCAAAACAATTAGTCAAATCTTTTTGCATCTATGGTAAGTGTTGTAATATATTCGCGTATTCTTGCTTGTCTCTTATATTTTATTTTTTATGACCTAATCTTATTACATGTATCATGTATGTCGAACATGAAGTAGCTTACCTTAATTTATATCGAAGGAATTGATACCATAGCCACTCT
The DNA here is from genome assembly GCF_026212465.1 of Amaranthus tricolor. Lineage (NCBI taxonomy): Eukaryota > Viridiplantae > Streptophyta > Magnoliopsida > Caryophyllales > Amaranthaceae > Amaranthus > Amaranthus tricolor. The sequence continues at coordinate 44,436,792 of NC_080047.1, forward strand.
GCATTGTGCTTCCATTTCGAAACCTAGTTACTTTTATTTTAATTGTTGATATGTCACTGTTGGTGGAGTGATAATATTTCTACATTCTAGATTTGAGATTCAGGTTTAAATGCTTGAGGGCAGGTAAGGTGGTCATGGGTGCTGTAAACAGCGTTCTTAGACTTTGAGATAGTTGGTCCTAACCAGGGTCCATATTCCATCTGATGTTATGAACATGACCTAGTCCAGATAAATACTGATTTAATAAGATTTAATAAGTATTACAGGGCATGATCAAGGTGAAATTGCATGAACCTGATATCAAACACTTCCTGTTATATTTATCTTTTAAGCTATAATGCTAACATGTGACAGAATATGCACCAATTAGATCTCCCGCCTCATCATAACTTCATACGAGCTTGCTTTTTGTAGAATTAAACTTTACCTATGTATAAAAATATTAGACACCTTTTGAAGAGGTCACTTTATGTTTTGGTTGCTTTATTTGATTGTATATAGGTGGACCCGGTAATGACAATTGATGGTGGAAATAAAATCCTGCTTGCTCTGTAATTTATTTTGTGTCGAGATTCTGTAGTATCTCTGGAGTATCATTTTGATTTGATGCATAAGTATTTGGAAGATTCATAATCTTTCCTAAGTTCGACCAGTGATCATTATTATTATTTTGTTACTGCAGGCGACAAATGAAAATCTTCCACCAAATGTTATTAGGCAGCTTGCAAAAGAGTTAAAAAATCTTGATGAAACACCTCCGGAAGGAATCAAAGTGGGCGTTAATGATGATGATTTTACAACTATTTTTGCTGATATAGATGGTCCAGGTGTGTTTTCTCTCTCTCTCTCTCTCTCTCTCTCTCCAGGAGATGAGTGCTCGGAATGGGTTTTACTCCCGTGTTGGTATTTATTGATTCGCAGTGTCGGAAGTTTATGGGTTTTTAAAGATTCCATATTAGTAAGTTAAGCTCCAATGATTTCTTGAGTAATCGTCGTGTCTGAAATTGCAGCTGGGACCCCATACGAAAATGGTGTTTTCCGCATGAAATTGATCTTATCAAGCGACTTCCCCCATACTCCTCCCAAAGGTGATTATTTTTTCTTTTTTGGTTGTAATTTTTTATAAAGAAGTATGTTTCACTTTGTATAGTTTTAGTATTGATAATGGTATGGTTTCCTTTTTCATCTGATGATCGTTATTGATGGTATAATACTATAATCATTGATAGTGACAAATTCACAGTGCAAAAACAAGGCCGCATCACTGTATCCCAAGCGTATCGTAAAGGTTTTTGAGTTACCGCGACCGAAATATAGGCTACATTGACTGTGAAATATGTTTCTTTACTGCTATCAAAACCATATTTCTGCGCTGTGTGACACTTTCTCACATTAGAAATGTTTTACTTCATGTAATTGACCCATATTGTTGGGATTTTAAGGCTTTGGCTTTGATGATTCCTGTAAGAAGTGATGTGCTTCCTAAGTCTAACCATCAGATTCATACCGTTATTTTGATGACATGCTTCCACGGGAGCCAAGGCTTCTACATTGTAGTGGTGAGTGGTGACTAAATGTTCTACAAACCTGCCTGTGTTATAGAAGTATTATCTAAAAATATTGTTGGCTGTTAGGATAAAGAAACTCAGAAAAAAAAGGTTTCTACTGTGTAGTCGTGTTGTTTTGTATGATAGGGATAACCATGGCTTTTCTGGTTACTCGCAGGTTATTTCCTTACCAAAATTTTCCATCCAAATATCTCAAATAACGGTGAAATTTGTGTCAACACCTTGAAAAAGGACTGGAACCCCACTCTAGGATTGCGACATGTTCTTTTAGTACGTGCTATACTATTTCCCGACTTCTCTTTTCTTCCACTTGTCTATTTGTATTTTGGATGATCTCTGTGGGTATTTATAGTCATGATCCTTCTCCGTTTTGCATCTTTGTTTTTGGGAAAACAGGTTATAAGATGCTTACTCATAGAACCTTTCCCGGAGTCGGCTTTGAATGAGCAAGCTGGCAAGATGCTTCTTGAAAACTATGAGGAGTACGCGAGGCTTGCTAGGTAAGCTAGTTTTTATTTTCCTCCCTCCATCCTTTGGTTTTAGGATTCTCGATGAAGAATAAGATCAGCTAACACCTACAGCGTAGGAGTTGGGTATCCTTGAAATGCGAACACCTTTATGCTTTGTTACCCGATTCTTCACTATACTCAAGTACCCGTGTGGGACCCTTGGCACTTGGACGTGGGTATGACGCTTAGGCCGTTAGTCGTTTCATTTTTGGCTCTAAATATTGAAATATTTTCATAAAATAGCCAAGTCAGACACTATATCCGAGTCGGACTTAGGTCTGGGGTCCCGGTGAGTGGTGACAGTCTTAATGGATAGCAAATATAGTCAATTAGGAAAAATAAAAAATTATAAACAGTAACTCTAAAAGAATTAAACTTGGGCTCTTTTTCAATGAAGAAAGTGTTGGTTATAGTAGAACAGCATTTGATTAATGTTTGTTGATTTTGTCAGACTGTACACAGGAATTCACGCCAAGCCGAAATCTAAAATAAAGCCTGGAGCTATTTCAGAGTCAACCACAGCTTTGAACGTTGATCAACGAAACAAAACATCAGCTCAAACTGTCGATCCAAAGAACAAGTTAGTGAGTAGTGGTGCTCTATCACCATCCCCCGTTGCCCCATCAACGGCTAGCAGCAAGGCAACGAGCCTTCAAGATCAGCTTAACGGTGCCATTGCTTCCGTTCCACCCTCTAATGAGGGTGGAGCAGCCGGGTCATCAGCTGCACCTTTAGCAGAAAAGAAGAGTGGTATGCTGAAAACGCATGTAGAGAAAAAGAAGATCGATGCTAGAAAGAAAAGCTTGAAGAGATTATGAAGAAGGTGACGGTCTTATTTTGTGCCTTAATTTGGTCGGTTTAACTCTTGCGTGGCCCCGTTCTGGTAATGTAATTCGTCTCTATGCAATTGTCACATTCGTCTACGCAAGAGGGAGCTCCATAGACTAGTTGCTTTGACATATTGTAATGAACCATGTATCTTGGAATCTTTTGTCAATTGAGCTCATTATCCTTCCCTTCTGCTAAACCTCCTGCTTTGTTCTCAACTTTTTTTCCTAATACTCTTTGATTTTTTTAAATTTGCTAATACTAAAATATAGCACTTCTATTATGTTTTTTTCCTAATACTAAAAAAATAGCACTCCTAATTATGTTTCTTGAAATACGAGTTTAGACGAGTTGAATTCACATTCAAAATACTCTTCGACCTTTTTAAATTTGCTACAAAACATTCAAAAGTTTATTTTGATTTGTCACATGGCAAATTCAAACAGGAGAAGACTAAGTTCTAAGGAGAGCGATTATTTAAGCGAAGATCGATTGGTATCTTGTGCTTCATAATCCGTATTTGCATCATTCAATAATGTTATATCTAAGTACTATTAATTCGTATGTACTTTACAACATCTCTGTTGTGATCATTATGTTCTTTTGTAATTAAATGATTTTTCATATACTACGTTTTATTTTAACTTATTTTAAACATTATTTGTTCTAACGTCTGTCTCTTCATCTCAAGCTTAAAATTGATTTAATCTCTGGTTGCATTCATCGATATAATGTTTATCATTGAACATGAAACTTCACTTAACTAGTCTTCTCTATGTAGTAAACTTAATTGTCCCACTAACATTGAAGTTCATATCGGTTTCATACAAGAATTGCTCAATTTCATTTATAATATTTCGCATCTTTGCGTAAGGGTACAAAAATGCATCTAAAAATCTTGTAGATAGGAATTTATTTCTTGATTCCTTTTGAGTTACAATACTTCTATTTTGGAGAAAATATAACAATTAAATTAGAAAGAAAATCACTTTATTTAGAAAAAAAACACTTAATTTAGGAAAAAGATGTTGCAAACTGATTTGGTAATTGATTGTAACCAACTGAAAAAATGAGTTATTAGTTTTCTGACTCTAGACTTATTGATCTGTTCTGTAGATTTATTAGTTTGAGTTTAATTTGCATTTGGCACTAGATTTATTTTTATTCATAAAAAAAACACTTTATTTAGCAGCTTATTAGTTTGCGTTTGACTCAAGACTTATTGATCTGTTCTGTTTGGTAATTGTTGTAACCAACTAACTGAAAAACTGACTTATAAGTCAATTTATAAGTAGCTCTTGACATTCTTTACTGTCATTTGACTTTTAAACTATTTCCCAAATAAACGGCAATATAACTACTTTTAACAAACATTAACAAACATTTTCGATAACAGCTGATTTATACAACTAACTTAACAGAACAAACAGCCTACGAAGTACCAACTGGTTAAACAACCAACTAAATCAACCAAAAGACAATAACCAATTGTTAAACACCTTTAAATATTTGGTGAGACAACTAATGAGCCAATTATATCATACAGGATTACAGTCAAAATTCAAATGCATAGAATAATGTGTTTCGAGAACTGAATCAATTATCAGAATTAGTTGATTCTCCAAAGGGATACTGATACAATAGAAACCAGAAAGAACAAGTTAACAGTCACCAAGAAAAACAGCATTACAGAAATTGCCAAACAGAGATCACCACAATCACAAATCCACAACATGACCTAAAATGTCTGGTTTCTATGCATCAGAAATTACTAAAGAAAAAAAAAACAATATAGGTCTCATAATAATTCACTAACATTTTACAAATTTATCTTTTTTTCATCATTTACCAGGAATTCATCACTTGGCCATCATCACTTTGACGAACTCCTCGTAGTTGATTTGGCCATCACCATCAACATCAGCTTCCCGGATCATCTCGTCGACTTCCTCATCGGTGAGCTTTTCACCTAGGTTTGTCATCACATGGCGCAGCTCAGCAGCAGAGATGAAACCGTTTTGATCCTTGTCGAAGACACGGAAAGCTTCTTTAAGTTCTTCCTCGGAATCAGTGTCTTTCATCTTTCTGGCCATCAGGTTGAGGAATTCTGGGAAGTCGATGGTACCGTTTCCATCAGCATCAACCTCATTTATCATGTCTTGAAGCTCTGCCTCAGTTGGGTTCTGACCAAGGGACCTCATCACTGTTCCGAGCTCCTTGGTGGTGATACAACCTGGGATAAGAAAAGGTCGGTTTAAAGCCAAAAGAAAAGGTGCCAAACACATTAGAAAACATTACAGGATCTCATCAGTGTTGCAGATATACAACACCTTTTTTCATTTGGGATAGCATGCAATGAAACATAACAATAACCCCATACGGAGGCTGCCAGGAGCTCAGAACCCCAAAACAGAAACATTGAGCTTGGATAAAAATTTAGGAGGCAAAGGAAAGGAAGGAAAGGGGAAGGGAGTGAAAGGAAAAGAAAGGAAGGGAATAATAGATAAGTCTCCTTTGTTTGTTTAGGAGGAAAACAACAGGAGGGAATTATAGAAAAGTCATTTTCCAAGGAATCTTTCCACTTGGAGAGATTTGGATATAATAAAATTGGACTTTATCCCTTCTTTTCAAATCCCTCCTATCCAAAATATCTCTCCGAATTCCTCCTCTTTCTTTCCCTCCAATTCCCTCATTCCAAATAAGGTGCAACTTGTTGTAACTTGTAAGCATTGATGGGTTCTCCAAATCACTATAAGCATCCAGGAAAAGTTAATGCTTAGCAAAGAAATTACTAGTCACTTCATAATGTAGATCAAACTAGCACTTTCTGTCACACGTGTATGATATCATGTGATATGTCTGGTAAGGAATTTTGGGAGAAGGTACGTAGCACAAGAACCATTCAAGAAACCCAGCACAAAATAAATTTTCAAAAACATCTGAGGTGATTGAAGCACACATAGGTTTGCTGACATTCCAAAAACTAGAGAAGTAAACTAAAGATGTTGATAGGCTTTATTATCAAGAGTACACAACACTCTCGAGAGATTGAGAATTAGATCGAATAACTTCCAGAACACAAACATCATTACATTAATACCATATTTATCAGATAAGTCATTCAATAAGATGAGAAAATAATAGGCAAGTAAGAGTCCATCAGTGAAATAACATTCTAATATTTTGGTTGCTTGTATTCACTCAAAAACAAGTTGATTTTTTACAGCAAACTTGTTGTAAAGTAATGACACCAACAAAGAAATTATCTCTCAACAATAGCACACTCATTATATACAGAAAACTATTTGCAACAATTACTAAGCCATGATACTATCAACTGCTCCACTCGAAAGATCAATATTTTAGCGTTTGACTGGCCAAAAATAAACCCAACAAAAACCATCTAGAACGACACATCTTGCCAACTCTGCCTTTCAACACATTCCCACACATCTCTTAACAAATCTATTTCATATGCCTTTCATTGACACCCCCCCCCCCCCCCCCCCCCCCAATCAACAAATCCTAGCATGAAAAAACCAAGAACGAATCCCAACAAGACAAGGATTGGGAGTCCCGCATATCGAACATACTATCCTCCAATTTCAAGAATTTCATCCTATTTAGAAACAAATCTTAGAATTTCCTTTTTCATTACAACCGTCAGCTACACTTTGACAAGTTTACCAATCTTATCCCTAAAAACAATACCTAAGCCAGTAAGCCTTACAAAGTCAACTAAATAAACTAAAACAAACTAACAAAAGCAAATTGCTAAAAAGGAGTATGCTTTATCAAAGCTATCTTTAATAAATACCTTACAACTTACTACAAAATTATTTAATGATCATTTACAAACACTCCTCAACCAGCTCCATTCATTATACACTCTTAAAATCCACGTTATCTTCAGCCATATCAGCTCCTCAAATCAACTTTAAATGACCTCTTCTTCTAATAACCCATCACCACTCTCATCCTCATTACCCTAACCAGTTCGAACTAAGTACTAAAACAACAACACATATCTCCTATGTAGAGAATTCAAGCATGATTATAACAAGCCTCCTTATCTCCAATGTAAAGAGTCCAAACATAATTAAAAACAAACCTCCTTAATTATGAACCCTTTGATTAAAACAACGGTATTTTACAATTCAATACATCAAAATTACGCAATCTTACCATAAAACCAAAACTAATCAACTCAAAATGCCTCTTTTTTTTAAGGCTTCAACAATTCAATCCGTCAAAATTACGCAAAATGTCATTAATTTAATCCACGTATAAATCAAAAAGTGCGTATAATCAAAATTAAAGCGCAGATCCTCAACATTATTCTGAAATTAAATCAAAAGATGCAGTATTCTTCAAAGAAATGACGCCAAATTTATATTAATCAAACATAAAAACGACATAATATATATTTAAAAAATTAATGCTTTTCCAAAAGCAAAAAAAAAAAAAAAAAAAAGGAAACAGATCTAGAAGACGAAGACAAAGAGGAACAAACCATCGCCATCTTTGTCGAACAAGCTAAAAGCTTCCTTAAACTCGGCAATCTGTTCGTCTGTGAGTTGCTCCGCCATGTTTTCACTTTCTCTCCTTGTTTTTTTTTTACCTGCGTTTTTCCTTTTTTTTTTCTCTCTCAAAATCAATATCTATCTATACTCATCAAGAAACTGAATTAAAAGGCTTTTTCTTGATTGGTGTCACCGTCAATTTTTGATTTTATTTAAAAATTTTGATCCAGTATTAAATTCCAAACTTTTTCTTTATTACCATAGTCATATATTTTAAAATACTTAGTATCATTTGTTTTTCAAATAGTTTAATGTATTAATTAAATATTTAATATTTTAATTATGCATAATAAAAAATTATAAAAATTTAGTATTAATAATTTTTTCATCGAGTCGAATCAAATAAGAGTTCAATTGAGTAAATAATGTAATATTCTCGATATTGCACCTAATTTGAAACGGAGGAAGTACAATACTTTTATAGCATTTCAGAAAAAAAAAATTAAGTCCGGCTTGTTCAAGAAAAGTGAGTTTTATATGGACTTAATCACATTTTAATCAAATAGTAATATGAAAGTATGAAATATTAATTATACAATGTGTGATTAATGATAAGTTCTCAACTCATTGTTATGATTACCGTGATCTGTTTTTCTTGCTACTTAAGGTTTTGCATTAAATTTAAGAAAAACATATTTTATGTTAAAAGATAATATTATATTTCTGTGTTAAAAGATAATTATAACCAGTAAGTATTAGAGTTAATTAGTTATGAAATTGGAAAAAAATAGAAGCAAAATAACAGTTGAATAGTTATTTTTCTATAAAATAATAATATATTAAAGAAAAATTTAGCAAAGTATAATAAAACGAATGTTGTATAATCTCCTTATGGCTTTAGGGCTAAAGTTAAAGAATAGGACATTGTAGGGCTAAAGTTAAAGTTAAAGTTTTAGTTATGTTACTTAATTATCATAATATAATAAAACAATTTGGGATTCGAGAATCCTTATAAATTACCAGGAATAGTATAATCGTTATAGATTTTCTTTGTTTTTTTACATTTTTTTTCTTTTTGAATGTTTTTTTTATTTGCAATATTTCATTTTAAGGGGAGAGAAATTTGATTAAGATTTTTTAGATATATTAGAGAATAAATATGTCCATATAAGATTTTGTAAGATTCGTTTTAGTGTATACTTTTTTTATTATGTGTATTTAGAGATATTGAGAGTTAAACTTTTCTTTGAAAACTGTGCAAAAAGTAAACAAGAAGAACAAAAAATAAGGGAGGGAGCACTTGTAATTAATAATGACATTTTTTCTCATAATATATCAGAATCGGTTATATGTATTTTAAAACATACTTCCACCGTTCCTTTATACTTGCTACATTTGATTTTTTTTTTACGCAATTTAATATGTTATTTAGATCATTTATACATTGAACTATATACATAACACATCTAAAAATTACAAAAACTTAATATTATCAAAGTATGCGATAAGACTATTCAAATAAGATCTCACTTGACTATATTTTTTCTTACACATTAGTCGCAATATATAAAATAAGTTTAAACGATGAATAGTGTCAAAAATCGCTAAGTAGCGAATATTTCAGAACGGATGAAATAGGTAATACTTCACGTTATACTTCCTCCGTTCTGAAATACTCGCTACATAACGTTTTTGACACTATTCATTGTTCAAGTTTATTGCATATATTACGGCTAATGTGTAAGAAAAAATATAGTCAAATGAGATCTTGTTTAAATCGCCTAATCACATACTTTCATAATATTAAGTTGTTATAATTTTTAGATGTGTAATATTCAATATATAAATAATCGAAATAATTGCAGTATAGAACAGAGGAAGTAAAACTTATAAAATTAATTTTCTAATAAAAGAAAAAAAAGGTGGAGACTCAATAGTATATGGCCAATCATATCACTTGAAACATGATTTTTTTTTTCTTTTTCTTAGTATTTTTTCTTTTCCTTTTTTCCCGATACAATGGATCAGCTCGGGGAGTACGCGGCACACCCTACGCGGTGTAGTGGGACCGAGTAGCGTCTTTCTCCTCCTTGACTATTCTTCAACGTCTTGTCTTTCACAATCGGAATGTCAAATTAACCAGATGTTGTAAAATTAATTACGCAATGTATTAAACTTGTTAAAACCATAACATCTGTTAACTTTGTGTGGTTTATGTCACTATTAGTAATTTTTAAATATTATAATTATTAATACTAGGATTTAACTTGAATGGTAAAAAGAGGTAGAATTTCTAGATATTTGGGTAGTATTATTATTATTTTGTAGTTTTGTTTAATTGGATATTTTATGGGAAAATTTTAATAAAAATCTAGAGGAGATGAATTATTCGATGAATGAATCAAAAAATATATAAATTTTAATAGGTAGCTCGATTTCTAAGACTGTCGTGAGTGATTTTTTGTGTCGCTTTAGGTTTGACTTTGAAACTTGCGAATTGAAAATAAAAGATTGACATTTTACTCACATTATAGAAATTTAATTAGGCCTCAACTTACAATTTGACAACTTATTGATTTTATTAATTCAAAGTTCAAGATAATAATCAAACATATATTACAAGGGTGGAAGAGAATAATTATCGACTTTTTTATAAGCTATATTTAAGTTGTATTTTGACATTTATTTTTATTAAATATAACTTATTTTAATGAACTGAGAACATTTTATTAATTCTGCATTGTGTTTCTTTTCTACATTATTTATATTGAGGAGAAGATGAAAAATTATCGTTTAAGATTGTTTGGGCTCATACAACAATGGGTCAGTAAATTGATAAGGAAAGGAAAGGAAAGTTGCATGCAATTCGAGGGACATAAAAAGAGCGTGAGAAATATCGCACATTATCAAAAAGGAAGGAGTGAAAACAATATTTAATTAGATATGCATGTTGAGATGGTAGAAATTTGAAAAATAATAATTCCTTTGAACGACCATCAAAACTGAGTTATACCCAATTGGCATTAGACTTTAATTTGATTGTTATTTAACAAGTATTTCTTTCTATACCTCTACTAATACTCCTAATATGAGATTTCAAACAATCCTAAAAGAGTAAGAAATTGAGAATCAGATTTTTGTCTAAGTTTAAACATGTTCAACTTTCCTTAATTATGATTTGAGTTTGAGTCTTACTGCTCTTTTTACTTAGCTACTTTATACTAAAAAAAGATAAAAACAATTAATTGAAAATCACATCTTATTTGATTGGAACATCATGTTCCACCTTTCCCCAAATATGCTTACATCTATCCCCATTCCCTTGCCTTGAACTAAAAAAGATTAAGCAATTAATTTGCATAGTATATTCCAACTAGTTAAAGGAAACTAACTTGTTTCATACATACACTACAAAAGAACACTAAAAAAAATTACATAATTGTACAAGTACAAGTACAATCACATTGAAAAATAAGGCCACGTCACTGTATCGCGATCGTATTGAAAAGGTTTTCGACTTTACAGCAATTAAAATATTAGCTGCATTGACCAGAAAATCATCCATACTAAGTTACTAACTAACGAGCGTGACCAAAACTGCATTTTGCGCTATGAGTACAAGCTTGAACCTCTAGCCCTAAAAGCATAATTGTTTCTTGCATGCTTCAAAAGGTAACTTAAAAGAGGAAATCCCACTACAAACATGATCAAAATAAGAACAAAAACCTAAATCTTTAATAGTCTCATCTATCAAATCCTTAAGAATAAAATCTTGAATAAGCAATCCAATTCTTCCAACTTGTTGTATTTGACCCCATTCAACCTCTTGACAAACCTCGATCACACATTCTTTCATGGCCGTACTCCATGTGTTTGTCTTTACTTGTGTTGTTGTAGGACACTGTAATGGTTGTGTTGTTGTGGTGATAATGGTTTGTTCTTTGATGATTGATGATGATGTTGGTTTGTTGTACATGAAATTCATAGCTTTGTCTTCATGATCTCTTGGCTTTTTCTTTGTTATATGTTGCTTTTGGTGTTGCTTTGGCTTTTGTTGTTGGTGTTGCCTAAGTTGGTGATCTAGATAATCAACTAGTTAAGTCATGGTCATTGTCAACTATCCAGTATTTTCGCACAAAATCAGAATCAGAATACGGGAAAAAGTAGAAAATAAACCATAATCAAGAAGTTAAGTAAAATAACATTAATTATATTAATCATAATTCATCTTATGTTCAAGACTGTGTGTTAATGATAATATATCCTTATGATATTTGTACAAATTTGAATCAAAGAATATAATCGATTACGCAAAGATGAAGTATACTTAAGATAATTTAAACTTCTTCATTACTTTGACATATTTAAAGGTGATGTCCGTTTTATTGAAGTATATATGCTTGTCTTGACTTATTGGAAAGACAAAACTTCAATCTTACACATATAATTTCACTACAAAATAATTTGTTTTTAATGGGATATATTTAGTGATATTTAATTTAAATGTTATTACTTTAAATTTCTAATAGTATGTATAATGATTTAGTAACATTTTTGAGACCTTTTAGCAGCATAATAATAAATTATACTAAAGCTTTTTGCGACTTAGGATCTAGTGACATTTCTCATAAATGCAACTATAAACTATAGTAATAATTACGTGTGCCACTAAAGGCCAAATAAAGTGTCACTAAATCACTTTATAGTAGAACTTAAAATAAAAAGCAATAATTATTACACTAAAAATATAAATTAATGGCATTTTTTTAATACTACTAAATTCAATGCCGCGAAAACTTAAATTTGTTGTAGTGGTTCTCTCACATGTACATACACAACCATGCCCCTATATGATCGAACAGTTAAATTTAGAGATCTTAAAGCCTATATCTTTCAGAACCACCTCACTCACCATGGATATAAAGCAACAATGGGTCATGATAACTTCTTGTTTACAAATTCGGATGAAAAATTTAGCCATTTTGAATCTCATAAATGATCCTAATCATGTGTTAGATTGATGATCTTTTCTTAATATAGTTAATTTACCGTGCATCTAAAAAGTTCGTATACTATATATACTCGGTATAGTTATGTTTTTTCTTTTTTTAATTTTCAACTTACAAAATAATTAAGCTAATTACATGAATCAACTTGCTATTTTCAGTAAATAATATCATCATAATTCCGCCCATAGAAAACTATGAGAAGGGTCTAGAGAGGAAAGAAAGACGACATCTCATACCCATAAAGGAGAGCGCGACAACTATGAGCAAGGTCAGTAAATAATATATATGGCTTAAAATTATCTTAATTTCTTTGAAATTGCTACATAATTATAACTTATTATTGTAAATTTGTTGTCGTTAAATTGGCAATAACAACAAAACACAAAATAATAAGTAGAAAGAGTTTTTTTTATGATGAATTCATTACACTTATTTAGTTGGCTAAGATATTAAGCAACATGTGTGATTTAATGTGTCATTTATTTTTTTTTCTTTCTCTTATTTATATGATTATAGTCTCTCCTTCCTAAGAAACAAAAATGTCAAATTTTCTTTAAAAATTAATGAATTTAAAGAGATGGATGAAGCAATCGTTTAGGTTGTGGGTCCCATGGTGATCTTTTCACACGGTATAAACAATAAAAATGAATTACATAAAGACAAGGAATAATCACCATTCAACACCAACTAGTTAGTTCAGGGTAGATGATGATTTTAGGGCCCATTATAACATCTATGTGTAGTGGGTGTACCTGACGTTATAGTGATATAAAGCTTGTTCCTTTTACATGAGGAACAACATGCATTGTCTCCCACTATTATGTTTCACCTTATTAGGGTATATATGTTAACATTTTGTTTTAAAACAATTTTATGTGTAATATAGAATTAAGTTCTCTCACAAAAAAAAATAATAAAATAATAAAATAAAAAAATCAACATTAGGACTATAGTTTGTGACTTTCAAGGAGTTTGGTAAATTTAGAACCTAGCACATATGTCTCATATTTGAAATTGAACAAGTTTTGTATTAATTTGATGTACATCAAAATAGTTATAATAACTTTAGGTTTAGAAAATTCAAGTTAAAATACTCTAAATATGATATATTGTCTTAGATGACAATTAACAAAACGTACAGATCATATTTGCAGTACAAGATTAAAGACCATATTGAAAATACACATTCAATAATAAAGATAAATTATTTGACCATTTTAATATTGATTTTAATAAACTTTCTCATATAATTCTCAGAATTCTAATACATTTCTTACTAACATCTGTTATTAAGGGTTCAATCTTTCCACTACTAAAACAAAATACACTTTTCTCTTCCACACTTGTAATAAAAGTTTGATTTGCAATATCTATAGTAAAATTATCAATTCTCCTTTTTCTCTTGCCTAACCTATATAAAATTATCAGAATTAATTAAAAAAAGTATACTCAAATGTTGTTGTAAGCTAACGACTAACCACTATGAGAAAAATTTCTAAATACATTATTTTAACATATAAGTTATCTAATTTCTTCGTTTTCGTGCTATAAAAGTAAGTATATCAGTATAATGAGAATGCTACTGTGCTACAAGTTCATCCAAGATATACTCCTACTCTAATGCGTATAATGAGAAAGAAAAACACCATCATGTGTTGTTTGACTGCAAAAAAGATATTATTTGGTGTTTATTCCTTTCTTCTCGGAGTGATTTCATTATACTTTTTCATTTAATTCCGTATTTTTATCATTTTGTTGTATTTATATTTTGAATAATGTTATGTTACTATATTTAATTTTCATATAAAATAGCTAAAAAAAATTAAATTAGTAAAATAAGTAGTATAAATAGCTCAAAAAGTAAAATTACTTACCATGTTGAATTCTCTTAGAATAAGCGGAAGATAAATGATAATGATGATGGTCTAACATTGATACGGGGCTGGGCCCTTCACTTCCTACTTCACTTTCCACCTCATCGACCACCTCTTTTCTTTTCACCTCCACCACTCGTGGCGGCGTTTGTGTCTTACGCAATGCCTCAATAATTTTCTTCAAAGTCTTCAAATCCTCATCACATTTTTCCAAAGCATCAACAAGCTTCCTCCTTTTTTCCGCGGCCGGAGACGCCACCCTTGCCGGAGTATTTGACGATGATCTTGCCGAAAAATCATCAAGTCCCACTAAACGCTCCACCACTCTTGGGGAACTCGCCACGGTTTCGGTTGATGAACGGCGAATATCCGGTGGAATCGCCGGGCTTCTCGGCGTGTGATCTAGAGATAATTTTTCTGCCACCGTTGAGCTGTAATCACGTGGCTGACACGTGGGTGTTTGTTCAGATTTTATAGGGGTGTGAACATTACTATTACGTTCTTGTTTCCTACCTGTTAAATTATGATGAGACATTGCTTAGAAAAGTAAAATAAATTCTCATGGATTTAAAGATGGATTAATAAATAAGATTATTTAAACATGTTGAAAGGAATATCTTCCGTGTCTATTGCATTCATTCCATGATAATATATACAAAATACATGCTTTAATTAAGCCACTAATTAAGCTAACAAATATTCATCAAAATATTCTTAGGCATAAACTAGGAAACTAATATATACTAAGTCAAAGATATATTATCAATTAATATATCTTAACACTCCCCCATTGTCTAAGCGGGAGGAGGGTGAACACTTAGACTAGCCTTGAAATCTTCAAAAAGCACACGAGGGAGCCCCTTTGTAAAAATATCTGCAATTTGGTGCCTAGAAGGGACATGAAGAACACGTACCTCACCACGTGCTACCTTTTCTCGAACAAACAAAATGTCCATCTCTATATGTTTTGTTCGTTGATGATGTACCGGATTGCCAGATAGATAAATAGCACTCACATTGTCACAATACACCAATGTTGCCTTTTTAATTGGACAATGTAACTCCAAAAGTAAGTTGCGAAGCCAACATGACTCAGAAACTACATTAGCAACGCCCCTGTACTCTGCCTCAGCACTAGACTTAAATATAGTAGGTTGCCGTTTTGAGGACCAAGAAATCAAATTATCACCCAAATACACACAATATCCGAATGTGGAGCGTCTAGTATCGGGACACCCAGCCCAATCAGCATCTGTATATGACTTTAGAGATGAAATAGTTGACGGATACAGATGCAATCCCTGATCAATAGTGCCCTGTACATACCGAATAACTCGCTTGAGAGCCGCCATATGACTCTCTTTCGGATCATGCATATGTAAGCAAACCTGTTGGACCGAATATGCTATATCTGGTCTAGTAAAGGTAAGGTACTGCAAGGCTCCTGCAAGACTGCGATATAATCTAGGGTCGGCACAAGGAGAACCTGTAGAACTGGCCTTTGGTTTGACCTCAATAGGCGTAGCCGAAGGTTTGCAAGAAGCCATACCTGCGCGGTCAATAATTTCCTCCGCATATTTGCGTTGCGACAAAAATAATCCACCCTTATGTTTTGTCACTGCTATGCCAAGAAAATAATGAAGCTTACCCAAGTCTTTCATAGCAAATTCTGAGCTAAGAAGGGACATAATAGAGCGCCGCAGAGAATCAGAAGAAGCAGTAAGAATAATGTTATCAACATATAAAAGTAAATAAGCCACATTGTTTCCCTGACGATAAATAAATAGTGAATTGTCACTCTTACTATTAGTGAATCCAATAGAAGAAACAAAATCTGCAAACCTCTTATACCATGCTCGGGGTGCCTGCTTAAGACCATATAAGGAGCCTCGTAATAAACACACATAATCAGGGTGCGTTTTATCACGGTACCCAAGGGGTTGATGCATATAGACCGTCTCCTGAAGCTTACCATGTAGAAAGGCGTTCTTAACATCAAGCTGATTTATCGACCAAGCTTTAGATAAAGCAAGGCTAAGAACAGTACGAATAGTAGCCGGCTTCACCACTGGACTAAAAGTCTCCCCACAATCAATGCCAACCTGTTGTGTTTTGCCATTACCTACAAGTCGTGCTTTATGCCTCTCAAAAGAGCCGTCAGATTTCATCTTATGAGTAAAAATCCACATAGAACGAATAACATTAACATCAGGTGGACGGGGCACCAACTCCCACGTCTTATTTTTAATAAGAGCATTAAATTCATCATCCATTGCCATTTTCCAATTCGGGTCACGAAGAGCGGAAATGGGGTTACGAGGGAGAGGGGATTTCGTAACATTAGAAACCATAGTATTGAAATTTTTATATTTTGGATTGGGTTTAAATATCCCATTTTTGCTTCTCGTGGTAACAGTAGATGGAAGAGATGGATTTTGAATTTGTGGGCTAGGGGAAACACTTGGGCTTGCTGAGTGGGTATGTTGCGAGTGGGCCGTGGCTGAATGAACATGCACATGGTCCACAAGTGACCTATTCAGCCCAACATCAGCGTCCAAGGTAGGGAGAGAAAGGGGGGGTGAAAGTGGGCTTGGGATAGGTCCAGCAAGATTGGAATTATTAGACGGCCCAGAAAGAGGAGGAGGAGGATGGTTGTGAATTGGGCTCGTGGGTGTAGCTGGCCCATTAGAGGTGTGGGCTGCAGTAGAAGGCTGCCCAAACGGTGTAGTATAAGTTTGCATATGGTGAATTATAGAAGGATGAAGCCCTTCATCTAAAAAATCATATGTGTGAGAAGAGGGTATATGCAACTTTGAAAAGGGAAAAATCGATTCATCAAACACAACATGTCGGTTTATGAAAATCTTGTGAGAAGATAAATCATAACACTTGTAACCCCTATGATTAGATGGATACCCCAAGAAAACACAAGGTGTTGAACGAGGTTGAAGTTTATTAATAGTAGTGGATGGGAAAAGGGGATAACACAAGCAACCAAAAATTCGTAAATGAGAATAAGACGGCTTTCTTTGATAAAGAACCTCTAGAGGAGACTTAGACTCGAGTAATTTACTTGGAATTATATTATGAAGATAAGTAGCCATTTGTAACGCATGATGCCAAAAAGATGGAGGTAAAGAGGCATGTGTAAGAAGGGTGCGAATAATATTATTCAATGACCTTATTTTTCTCTCGGCCTTCCCATTTTGAGACGAGGTGTGAGGACATGATAGACGAAATGTCATACCATTAGACTCACACATAGCCCAAAAAGATCCGTTATCATATTCCTTCCCATTATCACATTGAAAAGTCTTAATAGGTCGTTCAAATTGGGTTTGAATTAATGCTTGAAATGCTAAGACTTTATCAAAAACATCCGATTTCTTAGCTAAAGGAAAAGTCCATAAAAATTTTGAGAAATCATCCAAAATAAGCATATAATAACGGTGACCCGATGTACTCAAAACGGGTGACGACCAAAGGTCACTATGAACAATATTAAAAGGCATAGTAGTATTAGAAGTAGAAGAAACAAAAGGCAACTTAATATGTTTTCCAAGTACACATGAATGACAAATATTAGAACTAGAGGATTGAGTACATTCAATGCTTTTATTGTTACTAAGAGTCTTTAAAATAGAAGGTCCTGGATGTCCCAGTCGAGCATGCCAAAAAGGAGAAGCTAACGCCGTAAAGGTTGATTGAGAAGAGCGAGAAAAATTGGTAGTGAGCGGATAAAGGTCCCCTTTGCTATCACATCTCATTATGGGCATCCCCGTCCGATAGTCCTTCACAGAAAAACCATAAGGGTCAAACTCAACAGACACAAAATTATCAGTGGTAAATCGACGAACAGAAATAAGATTTTTAATGAGTTTTGGGGCATGTAGGACATTAGAGAGAGACAACGGAGGATTAGGGGATGGCAAAGTAGTATTTCCACAACCACGGATTGGAATAGTATGACCATTACCAACAACAATACTATTATGATGATTACTCAAATTAAAATAAGACGAGAGATTACCGTTGGTGGATGTCATATGAGAAGTGGCGCCGGTATCCATGTACCACGATGGATCGGGCTGCTGTAGAGACATGGTGTGAAAAGCCGACTCCAAATCTGTTGGAACATAGGAAGGAGACTGAGACGCTGCGTATGCTTGTTGTTGGGGTCGTGGACCAAGAACCCCTTGCTGTGCTCTTGTTGGGCCTTGAGATCTAGCCCAGCCTTGTGTTGGAAATGGGCAAGGGGGAGTAGCCCACGGCCAACCCCAAGGTGGGTAAGCTTGCTGCTGCCACAACGGAGCCACGCCCCTTTGCTTTTGCAGACCGCCACCACGGCCTGCACCACCCCTTGCTCCGGAATTCTGACCATTGGCTGCGGCAGGACCACGACCACTTCCCCTGTTCTGCATTTTTTTTTCAGAATTCTTTTTATGATTTTTGTTTTTCGCGCGAGTATTACCCCAGCTATCTGAACCCGAGTCATCATCACGAAAGGTCGCCACCAAACCTGAAACAGAATTAGAAGTCATTGCTGCACGTTTTGTCAAGCTCGCTTCCTCCAAGGTAATCATTGAACGGGCTTGGTAAAATTGTGGGAGAGGAGAGCTTTGACGGATAAGGGTAGCAACACCATTATACGGTTCGGTGAGGCCCGAAACCAATTGGAGAACAAGTCGATTATTGTCCACCGGAGCTCCAACATTCCGCAATTGATCGGAAAGACCCTTGAGTCTTTGACAGTACGCCGATGCATTTGGAAAATCCTCCATTTTTGTAGAGGAAAAATCTTGTTCTAGAGTTACGGCACGAGAGTTTTGATTATCTTGGAATATATCACGCAACCTATTCCAAGCCGCCATTGCCGTAGCATCGGGTTCTATAATGGTCTCCAAGAGATCACCAGAAATAGTGGAGTAAATCCACGAGATTACTGCAGCATCCAATGTAGACCACCATTCCTGTTCTTCGTCAGTAAGAGGATGCTTTTCCGTTACCTTGTCAGTGGTCAGGGGAGGGATAATATGGTGTAGAACCCGGTGAGAACGAGCGTGAATCTTAAAGAGTTCCACCCAAGTAGAGTACTGTGAGTTTTCAAGAGTAAGCACTACCGAAATGGAGGTCTTGATGTTATTCACAGTGAGAGCGGGGTGATACGAGGTCTTTGAATCCCCCATTGTCACAGAACAGAAAAGAAAGAAGAGGAAGAAGAGGGCGGAAAAATGTCAGGGTGCAGCGGAATAACCCTAAACAACTGATACCATGAAAGGAATATCTTCCGTGTCTATTGCATTCATTCCATGATAATATATACAAAATACATGCTTTAATTAAGCCACTAATTAAGCTAACAAATATTCATCAAAATATTCTTAGGCATAAACTAGGAAACTAATATA
This sequence comes from Amaranthus tricolor, assembly GCF_026212465.1. Classification (NCBI taxonomy): domain Eukaryota; kingdom Viridiplantae; phylum Streptophyta; class Magnoliopsida; order Caryophyllales; family Amaranthaceae; genus Amaranthus; species Amaranthus tricolor. The sequence goes on from NC_080047.1 coordinate 44,456,511, forward strand.
TACTAAGTCAAAGATATATTATCAATTAATAAGATATTAATTGATAATATATCTTTGACTTAGTATATATTAGTTTCCTAGTTTATGCCTAAGAATATTTTGATGAATATTTGTTAGCTTAATTAGTGGCTTAATTAAAGCATGTATTTTGTATATATTATCATGGAATGAATGCAAT
>NC_080047.1:44461688-44469188 GCF_026212465.1 Amaranthus tricolor
AATAAAAAAAAATGGTGGCAGCAAATAAGAAAATGGCAGTATTAGTAGGATGTAACTATCCGAACACCCAATATCACCTACATGGTTGCATAAACGACGTGGTATCGATGAAATCGACGCTCGTTGAACGATTTGGGTTTGAGCCAAAATTGATTGAGGTCTTAATAGATGAAGGTGAAGGGTCTAAAGATTTATTTCCTTCTGGAGTTAATATAAAAAAGGCACTTAAAAGAATGATTGATGAAGCTAAAGAAGGGGATGTCTTATTTTTTCATTATAGTGGGCATGGGACTCTTGTTCCTTCTAAACATCATTTACTTGTGAAACAAGAGGAAGCAATTGTTCCTACTGATTTCAACCTCATAACTGGTAAATTCTATTTTTCTTAAGTTGTGTAAAAAATTATTCATTTTCTTAATTTATAAATGAATATAATAAAAATATTATATGGTTTAAGATATTATGTTTATATGTAAGTGTTTATATCCCTAATATTCATTTTCTTATTCAATTTGCTACAACTTTTCATTCAGTTTTCAATGATTTTATTAAATTTTCACTTTTTTATATCCATTGCAACGATGATTTAAAACTTTACAAATTTATTGTTAGGCCTGGTAAAAACTGACTCGACTTGATAACCTGACCTGAATCTAACCCGATACAAGTGAGTTTGGGTTGAAACTTTTAATTCAATTAATAAAATGGGCTGACCCAATCAGATCTGTTAATTAAATAGGTTTGATTTTGGTTTTAATTAAACGAGTTAATTTCGATTTAAATCAATTAGTAAACCCCAAAATTATTTTCTTAATATTTTCTTATTTTTCAAAGTAAATAAAAAATAAACAACTCATCAACTACAAGTTTAAAATTAAGGCCTAAAAAACAAGATGTAGTCTATATTAAAAACCCTAAACTTGAAATAAAATACTCTAAAGAGAGACTGTTTCTTATAAGTGTGACGGTCTCATACAATTTGTATTACTTGGGTTTATTTAGCCCATGTCTAATATGCGTCTCACAATAAAACGATCTCATACCATGATACGATAAATCACGTTTTGTTGATGTTTGATTTTTCATGTTTATGATGTAGATATGGATTTTAGGCAACTAGTCAATGGGCTACCAAAAGGAGCAAGTTTAACGATCCTCTCAGACTCATGCCATAGTGGAGGCCTAATTGATAAGGAGAAGGAGCAAATTGGGCCCAACAGCTTACCAACTACCACAGAATCAAACATGAATTTAGTCCAAAAACATTCCAAGCCCAAGAAGATCCCATATGAGTCAATCTTGGGCCACTTATCTACTCTTACAAACATATCTGGGCCTGACATTGGGGCCCATTTAACCACTCTCTTTGGTGATGACGCGAGCCTTAGGTTTCGTCTTCCTGAATTGGATCTAGATCAATGGTTCGGGCCTCACAGGCCGGACTCTGGCATTTTATTGAGTGGATGTCAGTCCAACGAAACCTCAGCCGATATGCCTGCTACTGGGGCCAATGGAAAGGCTCATGGGGCATTTAGCTATACTGTCCAGTCAGTACTAAAAGCCCAACAAGGCCCAATTAGCAACAAAGAAGTGGTGATGCTGGCTAGGAAGGAACTAGAAAAAGAAGGACTTGAAGGGCAACACCCTTGCTTGTATTGTAGTGATGAGAATGCTAAAGCACCTCTCTTGTGCATGAAATAATCAAAAAGTAAACATCTTACATAAATTGTTTGATGTGACAATCTAATTGAGAGACGTGCTTTATATATGGGGAAAATAACTAATCTCGTATATATTATGAGAATCTAGGCTTCTTAATTGAGGTCGTCTCACCAAAAGACGATCTCTCACTTAAGTAGCTCACCTTCTCCGTAAATCTTTACTTACACCATTTTAATAGTCTTTATTATTTAGTACTCAGGTTTTGTTGATTATGTATAAGAAAATATTTAGTTTGATGAAATCTGGTTTAATTTGTCCATTCATATATGTTCATTACAATTAATTTTTTAATTTATGTTGTACAAAAGTCAAGGATTAAAATTGTGTTTTATATAGTTAAAAAACATAAAACAGTACAACTTTTAAATTAAAATTGCTTTAATCAAAAACCTTAGTATATGATTTATTGTTTTTAGTATTGTTTTTTAAGTTAATCATGAAAATATTTAATTAGACAATTTAAATAAGATTTCAATTGGCTATATTTTTCTTATATATTAGTCGCAATATATCAATAAAACTTAGATAAATAATATCAATAACCATAATGTAATAAGTATTTCAGAATAAGAAAAATATCATACAATTTAATACAAAGATTTGAAAATTTTAAGTGCCATTAATCTCGCTAAATGGAGACATTTGATTAGTTGACGCTAGCTTAATTATTTGACAATTTAAATAAATAAAATGTCATTTTTAGCCCTCCCCAAAAAATCAAACCGAGTCATTTACCAATTTTTAAAACAAAATATACTGAATGATTGTGGCTTATATGAAACTATATTAGACAAATAATTGATATTAATTTTTAACCTACCATAAATTTACCATGTTTATACATTTAATAATTTGAATATTTTATAAAACCAATCAACCAAAAATATTTGTTGCATAGAATGATCTAAATTAATAAGATTAAATTTATTAAAATTTATATAATATAAAAAACATAATCATCATCATTATCTTACTTAGTGTATTCCGCCCATATAATACTTAGTGTATCCTGTCCATATAAAAAACATAAGTGGTTTAATAATTAATTAAAAATTTGAAATTGAACTTTATTTACCGTTTTCCGAGAATTTTTTGTAATGTTTTCTCTAAATGACCGGTTAATTAGGAAGCTTATGAAAAATTTCAAGATTAAGAAAAAGGAGATGAATGATTATGGTGAGTAAGTGTGTAAATTTCAAGTCGCATAACTTCGTGACTGTAATAATATTTTAACACTAATATCAATAATAATAAAATTAAAAAAAAAACTGTAAATTTAAAGTAAAATAATAATAATAATAATAAAAATAATATATAAAATAATAAACTACTTAAATTCATTATGAGTTACATACGTTTAATTAGCTTCAAGATATAATCAAATATCTCGTCATATCAATTAGAAATATAAAAAATTCCTAATCAAATTATTATTATTATTGTTATTATTATAATATTATTATTATTATTAGAATAATTTGCGATTTACAGTCTTAAAATTTAGCACTTTTCTGAATTACAGCCTTAATGTTTATTTTTTGCGAATTGCAGCTATCAAAGTATCAATGTTTACAGGTTCAGATCATAACACATTAACATATAATTCTGACCATTTTGGTGGTCGGAATTTTAGGTTAAGTGGTCGGAATTTTGTGTTTTTAGCCTGAACCTGTAAGTTTTGATACTTTGGTGGCTGTAATTCGCAAAAAAATAAACATTGAGGCTGTAATTCACAAAAATGCTAAACTCTAAGGCTATAATTATAAATAAGTCTTCTTCTTATTATTATTTCATCCATCAAATCAAGACTTTAATTAAGTTGATATCTTTACAACCATGTGTTCGGCATTGATGATCCTCAAACTAAAAATGAGAGCTAATAAGGTTTCACACAAGTGAGAAACAAGATAGAAAACACAACAAAATAATAGAAGGAAGAACACACAATATAATGAGGTATCTTAAATAAATCCTCTCAATAAATGTGTATTTTTATTAGAATAATTTGCGAATTACAGCTTTAAAGTTTAGCACTTTTGTGAATTACAGTTTTAATATTTATTTTTTGCGAATTACAGCCACCAAAGTATCAAAGTTTCCAGGTTCAAGTCAAAACACAGAATTTCGACCATTTTAATGGTTGAAATTTTAGTTTCCAGGTTCTGTGTTTTTAGTCTAAACCTGTAAACTTTGATACTTTAGTGGCCGTAATTCGCAAAAAATAAGCATTAAGGTTGTAATTTAGAAAAGTGCTAAACTTTAAGGTTGTAATTCACAAAAGTACTAAACTTTAAAGCTATAATTTGCAAATTATGCCTTTATTATGATTCAACAATTTTCATTGAGTTTCAGTACTATAAAAGAACTGAAAAAATTCCACATAGCGATTTTATAGTGTTTAGCCTAATGGAGCATTTTTACAGATTAAAATGTGATTGTGTGACATTCAAATCATATTCACTATAATATACAATTACATCTTTCTTTAAAATTTTAATTTATAGATATTTTCATACTAACAAGCTTCGTGCATTTCACGAGTTTGTATACTAGTACAATAATAAAATAACCCTCTCACTTGAGAACAAACTCTCAAGATCAATATCTCACAAACAATGGAGATCAATCACAATATAATCTAAAAGAAAGATACTCTTGGTATTCAAACTAGCCCCTCTCTATGTATTAACGCTTACTCTCTTTGTTGTGTGTTGTATTCTATAAAGTCATAAACCCTTTATATAGTAGAGGGTATACAACATTATAGAATCACACAATAACTCCCCAATAATGTATCGATAAATCAAAAAAATAATGCGTCCTTAAAGACAAACGAAACCAAAGAAAACTAATTGTTGGACATCTAAAAAAGTTGTTGCTCGAACGAGCAGGTAGTTTGTTGCTACTGACCAATGTGCTCGGATGAGCACAATCCATGCTCAAACTGGCAAATCTTGAAGTGAGTCGAGCCAAGCACCACAAGTGGTGTATATTGGCGGACCTGCATTCCTCAATATCATCATCGTCATCATCGTCCATGTCTTCATCTGAAAGTATCATACATTTCATCATCTGATCCATCAGCTCTAATTGCGGTCTCAGAATCATTAATCACAGCACCAATTTCACCAGTATCAGCTTCATCATATTCTTCTGCTTCTTTATGTCTAGAAGATCATCTTCATCATCACTACCATCTTCACTGTCAACATCTTTACGCCTAGCTGGCTTTAGATCTTTCTTGATCACTATTCACCCGTAGCATCCGGAGCAACCCATCATCATCAACATCATTACAAAAGTATTTTAAAACCTGTAAATTTAGTGCAGGTCGCATTAAAACAAGTGACAAATATAACTTTCATAGATCAAAAGATGCAAGTTTCAATAGACAGAAGGGTTTTCTCTAATCACTATAGCTTCAATCAATCCTATGAATTGCAACTCGAATCCTTGAAAACTGAACGAGTCTAAAACCAAAACTAAATTTAATGAAATTGCTTAACTTTAACTTCTGATTTATATGATCCACCAAAGTTTCCCACTAATCTAATAATGCCTAACTAAATAACTGCTTGCACTCCATGGTAACTTCTATAATTAGAATCTCTTTACTTTGTTGGTATCAAACAGCAACCCAAGAAAAACGGAAGCCAGCAGCTGGCAGCAGCTCCAGTCTCGTTCGAATTGATGGTGAGTTCGCTTGAAACTTGGTCAGAAAGCATCATAATGTTGGTTACAAATAGGCCTCGACCGAATCTCATCAGTCTTGGTCGAGACTTCATTAAATTCGCCCAAAACTAAGTCTATTAATGCCCAGTAGCTTTGTTTTCAATCCAACTTCGACTGACGGTTGAGACTTTCGCTTGAGACCCCGCTAAGAACTTCTATGTGACTTGAAACTCATTGAATGACCCTCGAACCTTCCTCTTCATCCACCAAAGCCTTCATGGTCCAGATAATGGTGTCCAGATATGCGAAGATGTATTATAACATGTGATTATTCATTAATGAAGCTTAGTAAACATAGTTGATGACCGGGATGGCTTGAAACTTGCTAGAATAAACTCAAATGTCAATCATTAAGGCACGAAAAGGCAAATAACAGCAAATAAGCTCAAAATAGTGAATCGCAATCACTTTAAACCTCAAAACGATAATTAATTCCCTCGATAAATCACGAAAAGGCAAATAACAGCAAATGAGCTCATACTAACTGCGACCGATTGCTGAGCTGACTTTCTTTAACTCAGCTTATTAATGGGCCGCTGTTAGTAAGAGCATCAATTAGAAGGTAGGATTATAAATAGATTAGTCATTAAACTCCACAAAACTACACATAGCAATCTTATTAATTATCTTAAAAAAAGAAAGAGAGAAAAAAAAGGGAAAATATGTTGAGTTAATGGTAGTAGTTACAAGCATGATGAGTATGATGGTTATTATTATGGGTAGTAGTGAAAAAATATTTGTGGATGAATTATTGGGTAATAATATAATTGTTGGAGGAGCATCAATAAGTAATGGAATTGTTAAGTGCACACCAAATGGTGCACCGTACGTGCATCAATCGTCAAGACTGTTGCCCTGGTAACATTTGCAAGTTTTTTCCAACAATGGTAGGTTTAGGATCACTCCAAATAACTATCGAATTAGTGATGGAAAAATGGCGAGGGGAAGGATTGGTCGCCAGTGACGACGGCAAGGCGAGGGCCAAATTAGTCGCCAAATGGAAAAGTATTTTGACAACGGGCTACGTGGTCGCCAATCAGTCGCCAATCAGTCGCCAAAGGCATTTATTCTTTTTTTTTTATTTTAATAGATGGCGACGGGCATTATGGTCGCCATTTTGTCACCCGGAAAGTCAGTCGTTTTTTATTTTTATTTTAATAGTGGGCGACGGGATATGGTGGTCGCCATATAGTCGCCAGGAGGATCGAATTTTTTTTTTATTTTAATTGTTGGCGACGATGATCTTAATCGCCAGGTCGTCGCTAGTTTTTTTGTTTTATATTTTTATTTTTTTTTAAATATAGGCGACTGAACGTTTGGAAGCCCTTTGGTCGCCATATTTTTTGAATTTGAATTCCATATATGGCAATGGGTTTATAATCGCCGTGTTGTCGCCATATTTTGTATAAATAAGACGCAGAATTGTTGTGCATTGTATATTTCGGAAACTAAAGAATTAGAAGAGGTTAGTGATTTTCTTATTCTATTATGTAGCTTGTTTTTTATCTTTACATGAGTTGTTTTATTTGTTTTTATTATTTATATTTAATTTTTATTGTCATTAATTTGATTTAATTTTATTATTTAATTAGTATATATTTTTTTTCCTTTGTTATTTACTTGATTTTTTTATATTTTTTATTATTTTATATTTTATTTTTGTTGTCATTAATTTGCTTTAATATTTTTTATTAGAATAATTATATTATTATCATATATTGTTATTTTCATGAATTATTTTATATATTTTTATTGTCATTAACTTACTTTACTAATCAGTTGAATAATTATATTATTATATTATATATAGGTGTTAAAAATGAATTTTAGGCAAGAAAGAAGTTGGATGTACAACCGACGAAAAAATGAAAAAGTTTAGTTTAAGATTTATGAGAGGGTTGGAAGAGTTTTTAGATTTTGCTCGTACAAAAAGCATGAGTTCTAAGATTAGATATCCTTGTAAAATGTGTAAAAATTATTGTTATAAGGAAGCAGATGAAATAAGAGAACATCTAATGAGAAAGGGGTTGGTTGAAAATTACTATG